>NC_080165.1:137584089-137884089 GCF_950295315.1 Erinaceus europaeus | reverse complement strand
GTATTCAAGAGTACAACCAATTTCCACTGATCTAGTGGCTATAAGATTGTATTTTTATATATTTTCCCTCACTTTTTCAGAAGCTTAATGGCTTAGAGTACAGTTGCTGACATGTAGGTACAACCTCTTGTCTCCTCATCATAGGTATCTGCAAGATACTCTCTCCCCAACTCAGATGTATTCGCAACATGATGTACCAGGATCCCAGCACCCCTACCTTTCATCCGGTCCCTCCTTCCTTAGAGTCCTTGCTTTGGCGAAATACCCCACACCCTGTCTAAGTTCCACTTATGTTTTCCCTTGCTGTCCTCATTTCTTGAATTCCACCTATGGGTGAACTCATTATCTATTCATCCTTCTCTTCCTAGTTTACCTCAGTCAACATCAGCTGTTGGTTGCGGGGGGTGTGTGTGTGTGTGTGTATGTGCGTGTGCGTTGGTGGGGTGGTCTCCTACATTATTTTGAGAATGTAAATTGGTCTAACCCTTGTGGAAGGCAGTCAGAATGCTAGAAATGTACCTACTCTATGTCCTGGTAATTCCTGTCCTGGAAATATATCCAAGAGTACATCGACCAATAGCCCAGGATATGAACATCTATGTTCATAGCAGCACAATTTGGTAATGACTCAAACGGAATTGTAAGGTCTTTAAAGTCTGGGGTAGAGAATCAAGTGCTCAACCAAAAAACCATAAATTCCAAACTTAAAGCAAAATATGTTTCAGGGAATAAAAAAAAAATCTATTGGACATAAGACATGATAGAATGAATTCAAATTAAAGCTTCTAAGGTGTCTTTCTTAATCTCTTAAGTCCAATAAAAACTAAAAGCATCTCACAAGAAACTACTATAGTCATACCTCAATCAGTGTTCTGTGGAATGTCATAAACTTTGGAGAAAATACACATGCATTAAAACTTTTTCCATAAAGTTGTGGTAGGTGTATGTTGTGGTCTGAATCTCTTTATGACTAAGTATAGTTTGCTATATTTACCATTTCATAAAATTAAGGGTCAAAGACATTACAAAACATTGGCCTAATGATTTTTTTTTCAATCTTGGTTTTGGTTTTATCTAGGGTGCTGGTCCTTTTAGAAATGTAATTGTTCCCCACCTGCAGGGGGTCACTTTGCAAGCAGTGGAGCAGGTCTGCAGGTGTCTGTCTTTCTCTCCTCCTCTCTGTCTTCCCCTGCTCTCTCCATTTCTCTCTGTCCTATCCAACAACAACAACAGCTATGACAATAACAACTACAACAAGGGCAAAAAAATGGGGAAAATTACCTCCAGGAGCAGTGGATTCATAGTGCAGGCATTGAGCCCCAACAATAACCCTGAATGCAAATAAACAAATAAATGTAACTGCTACAAGATGGAAGAAAAAACTCTGCAAGAGAAAGGGACGAAAGCAGGCAGGGTGTGTGTGTGTGTGTGTGTGTGTGTGTGTGTGTGTGTGTGTCCCAGGAGAAACTATAAGAACTCTAACTTGTGATTCTACCATTCTTCCTTACAGGGAGGAAATCAGCTCTCAGTGATAAAATTGTGGTGGATCTTGGGCCCATACTCCCAGAGGGGTAAAGAATAGGAGAGCTATCAAGGGGAGGGATGGGATATGGAGTTTAGTGTTGGGAATTGTGTGAAGTTGTACCCTTCTTATCCTATGGTTTTGTCAGTGTTTCCTTTTTATAAATTAAAAAAAAAAAAATAGGGAAACTTTCTGGTGGTAGGAACTGTATGGAATTGTGCTCTTGTTTTCTTACAACCTTCTTAATCATTATTAAATTACTAATAAAATTTTTTAATCCCCCCCCCCAAAAAAAAAAAAGTGTGGTGGAGATGAGATTCATTATTTAGTTTAGTTCCTTCCAAGAACAGGAAAAAGATTGTGGTAGGGTTGGGTGCTCAGGTCTAAAGCTACTTCATCATCAATCCCTAAACTCTGTCAGTTGCAACCATGTGGCCTTTGGGAAAAATAAATTCCAAGGTGTGTGAGGTCAGCCAGCTGACTATAAACTGCATTTGTACCACTAATATCCTTGTTTTTATGCTACAAATATGTACCTCTTGGAACCTCTTCGCTCTTGGTCAGCTGTGTATGATGTGATTTGCATTATGAAATACCGGGACATGTGCTTACTAGCATTTTGATCCAACAATAAGGTTTCCATTAGGTATATTGTCCAAATGGAGCTTGTGGTAACCTTGATACATTTTTTTTGCTTTAATTTTGCAACTTATCTTTAAACAATTCATTTCTCATTAAGCTCTAACCTCCAAATGTCTGCGTGAGAGATCAGTGATACAGTCACTAAACTAGTCTGAAGCCCAGTTTCCTAAGTCCCTTTTTCTTGTGTGCTGGGAGTTCATGACATTGGTGCACAGGAAAGAATTGTGTGTGTCTAGCAGAGAGACAAAAAGGCATCCACCTTGGGTCCACTCTCAAGGCAGCCACATCTTGCTGAATTGTATGTATATGGACATAGATGGGATCCCAGACTTCCAGAGATAGGAAAGCCCACATGGTAGCACCATTAATATAATTGCAGAAATCACATGAAATATTTTATTTTCACATGAAGCTTTTGTTTCCCTTCATTAGGTTTTTTAATGTTTCTGGGAGTTAGAAAGCTTAATTAGCTTAGTTTTAAACTGCAGCTCTCTCGTTAACTCCCAAGTAGACTTTGACAAATTAATTTACCTTCTTGGGCCTTAGTTTTGAAACATTTTATTTAATTAAGAGAAGTCTAACAGTTTGGGAGCCTGGATATTTTTTTCTGTAGGGTCACTCAGCATCTTTGATACATTACTGAACATTACAAGCTCCAAGAATGAGTAGTAAATCCCCAACTAAAAGAAATATCAAGCATATCTTTCTTTTTTAATATCTATTTATTCCCTTTTGTTGCCCTTGTTGTTTTATTGTTGTAGTTATTATTGTTGTTGTTATTGATGTCATCATTGTTGGATAGGACAGAGAGAAATGGAGAGAGAAGGGGAAGACAGAGAGGGGGAGAGAAAGATAGACAGACACCTGCAGACCTGCTTCACCACTTGTGAAGCAACTCCCCTGCAGGTAGGGATCTGGGGGCTCGAACCGGGATCCTTACATGGGTCCTTGCACTTTGCGCCAGGTATGCTTAACCTACTTTGCTACCGCCCGACTCCCTAAGCAAATCTTTTCAAAAAGCCTCAACTTTATTACAGATGTTCTGCAGAATATAATTTGGAAAGAAATAATAACCAAACAGCCTCTTGAATATGAGAATTACCATGATTATTGAGGGTGACAGTGAACTAGAATAGAGGATGTGGCAACTTACCTTTACCATGTACAGGTATTTACTATTTATACCCCAGAAATCTCATCATTCTCTTAAGATCCATTTGAACCACTAATAAAAAGCGTAAAAATAGTATATCTTGGAAAACTTAAAGAAGCTAATACAAAACAGGGATATATATATATATATATATATATAACAGAAATATCAGAAGTACCATTTATGATCCTGTAGTATCAATCAAGCCTTTATTTTGAAAATACAGTTGTTTCCTGTAGGTAGTTTGTGCAGAGAGAGATTTTTCTACAAAGTAATTATTAGCTTGAACCAACAATAGGATACCAAAAAACTAGGGATAAATGCTACCAAGGAAAATCTCAGAAAATCTGGCTCAGAAAAAAAGTGCTTAACCACGTCATTTGTTCTATCAATGTAGCCCACTGCCTGGCACATATGAACCAGAAAACAGAAGTGAAAACTCTGCTAAGGTCACCTGGGAAGTACCATTAATGCCTCTGTGCCTGCTGAAAGGAACTGTCTACCTGTATATGAACTTATCTCACTTTGATGTCATGTTGCAGTTGGCAGAATTCTAAAATGGTCTTCTTGATTCTTAATCCCTGAAATAAATAAACTTGTCCTTGATTTGAGCAGGGACTTAGGGATATCATCGAATACTATTTTCATGGCTATGTTCTATCATATGGCAAAGAAGGAATTTTTTAAATATAATTAAGGTCCCTAGTTTTGCAAATGTAATTAAGAACTCTAATTAAGGTTTATACCTCAGTATTTTTTTAATTTATAGAAAAGAGATTACCCAAGGTGGACTTGAACTGATAAAGTGAGTCTTTATAAGAAATTTAAGACCAGAGACACTTTCTCATTGAACTTGAAGGACTGAAATACCATATTGTAAAGAGTGCTCCTGGCAGAGAATAGCAAGAAGACTCTGAGAGATGCAAAGGGTCCTTGATTGACAGCAACAAAACTCATTTCAACAAAACAGGTGAGACTGGCAGAAAACCTTAATGAAAATATAATCCTGATGTAGCTAGAGAAAGAAGTAACTGGGAAGGGCACATACCTTGCCAAGTATGTGGCCCTGGCAGCTCAAGGAAATAATACAACATGGGGCTGGGGATCGCCAGTGCTGTGGTACCTCACCCATCAACATCCCAACATCCCTTTCTCTATATAAAAATGTCATCCCTCTAGTGATGAAATTATGCATACAGGAGGTACTGGCTCCTCCAAAAAAATAAAACTTTAGTCCTGACCAACATGTGGACATCAAAGTCTTTTGAAACTAAACACAGGGTCCAACTAGTACATGCACTTAGTTACTTGAGTCAAGAAATGGTGTTGAGTCACTGAGTATATGTAACTTGTTATAAAGCAATAGACAATTAATGTTTTCATTTGTATCAGAAATTTTATTTATAATCAAATTATATTTGGGACAATGCCACTTTCAGCTTCCCATTTATAGAACTTAGTATGAAAAGACAAGTAGCTGTTACCTGTACTGAGTGAACCAATCTACCAGCCACTACACCCCATATTGACAATATACTGCTACTTCTCTGTGTGAGAGATTAGTATACCCATAGTACTCCTGGAAAATCAAAAAGTTTTTTGATAAAGCTAGATTTGGTTCCCATTCCTATACATACACTTACCCATACAAACAACGTCTCATCTACTACAATCCCCGCACTCAAGTGTTTCAGTTTCTATTTGTTGCATCAAGTAAATTTTAGACATCTCCTCTGCCATATTAGTACTCTTTGACCTACCTTGCTCTCATTTCATAACTACCCATGGTTAGAAGAAGTAAGCAAAGAGAATGACATTTAAGGATCTACAGCCTCCAAGAACAAAACAGAAAGTCCCATTTGCTTTAGGTCATGTCGTAATTTCCCAGACTCGTTCCTCTTAACCAATGTTGAGCCAGACATTTTCTCCCTTAGAGGCTGAGAAACTTCTTACAAAACTACATTCTGTGGGTTTTCCCAGGTACTTGTTATTTCCGGAGCAGTACGTAATAACAGTCCCTGAATTTTCACAGTGCTGAAAGTTGGCAGAGTACCTTCAGAAAGTCTTGTCTCAGCTCATTTAAACTTCACAACAGCTCAGATGGGATAGTGGCAAATATCACCTTCAATGTCTGAATATCCAAGACTTTCATTCCTGGAGTTGTGTGTCTGACCTAACCCTGGAAAGTTGTGACACTGATTAGAACCCAAGTCTTATGAATGTAACTTGGGCAACCATTCCCCAGGCCTTTTGTCTTCTTACAAACACATGAATAAATAGGTGAAAATAAACACTAAGCAATAACTCTCTTCTATTCTTTAATTCTGCCCACCAAAATCATCTGTCACATTTTTAAAATACACATGGAAAAAGATATGTGTGAATGCTTAACTTTTAACTTATATGAGATAAAAGTAATTTCACCTTATATATGTAAGTCAAATCATTCTTTATTACACCTTAAACTGAACTGTCTACATCATTTATGTCTCAATAAAACTGAAAAAAAAACTCCTTTAGATGAAGACCCCCAAGAACCATTAGAAAACAATTTAAAATCTTTTAAAACACAGTACTCAGTCACCTAAACATGTTACGCTGTGTTTACTTTTCCCACAAGATCTTTTGAGTTACAAATAGAGTATCAACCTGCCCTTGATCACATGATGTAACAACAGTCCCACACATCACTGATTTAATAACTCATAGTAAGGCTCGTTTTCAATTCTTCTTTATCTTTCTGAACTTACTATGAATGTAATCTGTAGTTTTGCTTTCTTCAGAATAAAAGATACATTCTTTGCTGGTCTTCTACACATGCAATTTCATCATTCCAGATCTAACTATTTCATTCAGAAAGACCAAAAGCACAGAGAGACAAGAAGAAGTAACATAACAGCAGACATCCCCCTAGTTCTGTGCACAGCCATGTGGTATTGGGACTAGAGTCTGGGTAACACATATGGCAAGGTATATGTCTTATTCAGTGAGCTCATCTCTCCAGTCTTGATACATGTTTTTAAAGGTGACATTTTTTCCAACACATTCAAAAGAAATAAAGGTCATGTCAATCACAGTGTGAAATTCTAGGCAACTAGAATTTCCTGGGATTAATGTAGTGCCTCCCATATACATAAGACTCGTTGAAGAACATAAAAGAATATAAATTACAGAAATTTCAATATATCTAAGAATCTAAGAAAACCTCCTGAAAGGAGTTGGTCCCAAACCCAGGAACCAACATTTTTCAAGATTTTTTTTTCTATTGGCTCATATTATAGAAATAGTACCTTTTGCTTGATTTTCACAACATAATGTTGTCTAAACATATTAAATATGATTTTCAAACCACTAGTATCCTAAAAGAGATTCTGATGTATGTTACTCCCATCCTGAATATCAATCAAGGTAAGATCTCTCAAAACTCTATGTTTGATTGGCCTGGTTTAAAGTACACATTTTGAGATGAAAAAAAAAAATTAGGTCATTTATCAAATTATTTGCTCAACTACAAAATAAATAAGAACTGAATTGTGTTAGTCATCTGACATAAATTTGCCTTAATCAAAGTGTGTGAATATAGCAATCAAAAAACAATTCCTATCCCCAAACGGTAAAACGCAATGCTATGTTCCCTAAGGTATGACTTCTTTCTGTCCGTTAAGTTCCCATGGCCTCCCTTTTACATGCCTCTCCTACTGAACACAATGAGCAACAGGGCACAATTTCTGTTCAAAAGGCTCATACTCTAATGAGTACAACAGACAAGCAAAGAGGTGACCTTATTTCATTGTGTTGGCTTAATGAAGGGAGAAGAACCAATAGACACCAAAGAGCAGAAGAGAGAGACTTAACCAAGTCTCCGGCTCAGGAAACACACACTGGAGCAACGTTCATGCTACTACTCATTCCTAAGGAAAGAGCCTGTAAGTATTTCATCTTACTGACGCCATTGTGTCTACTTCCTAAACCTCAGTTAACAGCCCTCAGAAAAATCGCTTGTGCTTTTTCCATAACAATTTTCTTACATAATTTTACAGTCAAATAGTTTTTAGAACTTTGTAAACACTTACATGATTGCACTCACTGAGATTTTTCTACAATTTTCTTTATGCCTCAGGTGAATTTACTAACCTATATGGTCCAAAGGAAAAATCCAACACTCTTATTTTTCATGCAAAAGATTTTCACATTCACAATCTCCTTTACTTTGATTCAGAAAACCCGATTTTCTTTTTTAGTAAAGGTAGAGAGACAGAGAGAAAGAGAAAGAGATCACCACAACAAAGTTTCCTTCAGTGTGATAGGGTCCAGGCTTGAACTTCGATATGTATGTAGCAAAGCAACACACTATCCAAGTGAGCTATTTTTCCAACCCCTAAAATGTGAAGAATCCTATTTCTGTTAATCTTACAATTAAGAAAATGAGGAGGGGAAAGTGTACTCATTAATTATAAACCTTCTGACCAGATGGACGAGCTGAATACTTTCCTTAACATTACAGCCCAAGAATCAAAAGGATTTAAGGACTTGTTCAAAAGTCTATAATTTTCTCACCATTAACAGCCTTTTGCCTCCAACTTTCCATTCCCAGTGGTTTCGTTGTTGGCATGGGCTAGCAGTGTGACAACAGTGCCTTTTTCTTAGTCTATTAGGTTTGTGCCACCCACAGTCCAGTGGCTGGAGGCCAGAGCACGCCAGCCTTACAGGCACGAATCAGGCTGTGGCGTGCTAGAATCCCTGTTCCAGGTTCTTTCCTGACAGTTCGCTTATAATTAACATCATCAACTGCATGATCTAAGCAGTGCATGATATAAAAGTAATATGTGGTACAGCAAGTCAGAAAACTTGATTACCAGTCCTGTTACTTTCTAAATGAGTGACCATTAGCACTGTTCTAATCTGTATATATATATATATATATATATATGTATATATATGTACATATATATATGTAATTGTTGTTATAAGGATTAGAAAGAGACAACAAAAGCTAATAGTTTAATTTCAGTTACTGATAGAAAAGAGGCATTCTCATGTCTGTTTGGTCAGAGTGTAAATTATAAGACTTTCTGGAGAGCAATTTGGCAGTAATTATTATACTTTAAAATGCTCAGATCTTTCACCAAATTATCGCTGCCCTAGAAATTTAGCCTCAAGAATTACTTTTTAAATGAAGAAGTATGTATCTAAGGAGACACTTCCCTGTAGGCTAATTATAAAAACAGATTGCTCAAAATAATTAAATGTCTAATAGTAGAGATTTTAAGTAAATCTTCTACCTAATAGAGTACCCTACAACTGTTAAATATGTGAAAATAAAAATGTAACTGCTGGTACTTAATGATATGGTAGTTCTACATTTTAAAAAGTAAAAGTAGATATATGAAAACATGCTGCAATAGTTGCTTTATGAACACAAGATACTATTATGTCTGGAAGCCTCTGTAGACTGTCCTAGATTTTTCCAGGAGTAGAGTCTAAGGACTACACAGAATAGAGTGCATCTACAATACTATGTGTACACATGAACAACAAAATGGCCTACATTTTGCCTTCCCTGTAATGTATCTGTCATTACAAACATGTAATTGAAAGAACTTATGTTTTTTCCCTGCAAGAGATTGTTACATACTTAAAATACTAAAATACTCTGTACATTTTCACTAAAACGGTTCTCTAGTAAACTCCGCTGAAGCTAATGAAGAAAATAATGATCACCATGGAGCAGATGGTAATATTGTTAAACAAAGAAAATAGCTTCATTCATTTTTGTATAACAAGTCTGACAGTCTTTACCCAAAATATACGAATTGTAGTATTTTAAAATAGTCACCTCATTTGCAAATAGGAAACTCCAGTTTTAATGCTGGCTTTGACAAAAAAAAAAGATTCTGCAGAAAGTTGTATAACTTGTCTGAACTTGAATTCATTTGCCTATCAAGTTGGCAAAGTCTTTACATGAAGTTGAATCCAAAATATTACGAACATCTTCAAACTGAACCAGGAAGAGAATTTAGAAAAGGAAAGAAACTTTTGGCCATTACTAAAAATGCTATAGTCACTTGTAGAAGTGATGCTACAGTTTCTTCAATGAGAAATTACTTTGTCATTATTCTGTTACTGCTGAATTTTGGGAGGAAAACTCACTGTTAACATCTGGCTTATAGGTATCATTACTTTTCCCATGGATGAAAACACTTTTTGTGATTTATTAATTTATTTACTTCATGAAAAATAAAGAAACTGATAGAAGCCAAAGCACCAAGATTAAGGATGGGTTCTCAGACTAGTCCTGTGTTATGTCACCAGATCGCATCCTTGGCCCACAGTTCAAGTTTTTTGAATGATTTTCAGCTAACTTTAATTTAAATATTATTTTTACTAGGGAACACATGAAGCTATTTATTATTGTTATTTTGCCATGAGGTTCACCGTTAGGGCTCAGAACCTGCACAACTCCACTATTCCTGATGACCATTTTGTTCACTTTTTTTTTTTTAATAGAGAAGTAGAGAGAGGCAGAGAAAAAGAATAGACATGTGTAGTGTTGTTCCACTGCTGGTGAAGCTTCCCTCTGCAGGTGGGGACCTAGGGCTTGAACCTGGGCCCTCATGCAGGATAAAGTGAATGTCCAGCCAGTTAAGTCACCGCTAGGTCCCAACACACAAACTTTTAATACAAACCAGCCTAAATTATACAATACTCAATCTTCAAAAGCAAACATTCAATAATATTTTACTGATTAATCATTCATATAAAATATAAGAACACACCTGACCAAAAAGGTATGCTTCTACTGATTATAACTGTATCACACTTGACAATTCTTCAATGAGATAATCATTACAATTGACTGCAAGGCATTTCATTATAAATATATCACATGCTAGTCTACTGAAGGAATAGTAAAGTACTCCCTTTAAAAGGTATGCTAATTTTAATTCATCATTAGTAGTATGTTACATGATTGTAACATTACAATGTATAATTTCACAACACACCCACCGCCAAAGTTCTGTATCCCCACACTACCAAAGATAACCACCATAGTTCTCACAAGTCTTAGAGTTTGTTTGCTTCTGTTGTTGTTTGTTATTCTGGAAAATTCATGTGATCTCTAGATTCCACATATGAGTAAAACCATCTGACAATCGTCTTTCATTTCTTTACTTACTTCACTAAGCATAAGCACTGCTAGTTCCATCCATTTTTCCCCAAAGACCAATATCATCTTTTTTGTATGCTAACTATTTTGAACCCTAGGACAATATTTTGAAATTTTTTCCAGTTTCCAATATACCATAAATTCATAAGTCATGATGAGTAGCATTTAAATTTATTTTCTTATAGTCTTTAGTCTGTCAACTGTATTTTCATAATCTTAACAAATTAAGACCTGTTTACCATGCCCAATTCATTTTAAGCGATGTTATGGAAAATACAGCATAAGTGAACAATAAAAAATTACTATGAACTATGTGATTAAGATACAAATACAAAAATTTTTAATGCAATTATAGTGGTGTGCCAGACAGTTAATGCCAGAGTGCTAAAAACAATATAGCACCTACCTGACAAAACCCTAGCTCTAAGTAAACCCAACTGTTTACCATTTCCCAATGAAACTGACCAAATTTGATTTTGTGTTGCATAATATAGATGTTGCATAATATAGGGCAATTTTATATAAATCATGATTACTGACTTACTGGGATATCTTGTCTATCTGCCAAGGAACCCACAAAAATTTATTAGCTTTGCATCATTTTCCCACACTACTCTAAGCTCCCTCCCCTCCCATCAAATCTCTAAGAGCTACATACCTTGTACGTCCATCAAAAAATCCATCCTCCCACTCCACTAAGAAAATAAGAGATGGGGGGGGGGGGTCCGAGGTAGTGCAATGAGTTAAGTGCACATGGCAGGAAGTGCAAGGACCAGCTCAAGGATCCAGGTTCCAGTCCCTGGCTCCCCACCTGTAAGGGTAGGGGTGCTTCACAAGTGGTGAAGCAAGTCTGTGGGTGTCTGTTTCTCCCCCTCTCTATCTTCCCCTCCTCTCTCGATTTCTCTGTCTAACAGAGAAATCTAACAGCAACAGCAGCAATGACAATAATAACATTAATGACAACAACAAGAACAACAGAGATGGTGGGGGCAGGAAAAATGGCCTATTGGAGCAGTGGATTCCTAGTGCAGGCATAGAACCCCAGTGATAACCCTGGAGGTTAAAAAAAAAATAGAAGACATCATAAGGGAACTTCTCAACTTCCATAAAATTTGTGAAATCTACCTTTGTTTTAATCCTCAATTCCTTCCTAACACTGGGAAAAAAAAAAAAAACAGTGTGTCTGATTTTATACAAAGCTATGATCTCAATATATACATATTGAATTCAATATATACATATTGAATCTTAAAGGTCTTAGGGCATTAATTTGTAATTAATCAACTTCCTTCTTACATATTAAAAAAAACTCTGCTCTCTTCCATCTTCTTACTGGTTAAAACATCTAATCTCTTACAGTAGGGAAGAGGGATTTCCTCCTTTCAATTCTTTTTTACTCTTTATGATGAAAGATCTTGAAAACTTTGAACTTATTCACTATGTTCTCTAATTTCCAAGTTACAGTTGTTAATACATTATAATTTAATACTTTGTAAAGATTATTTATTTATTTATTAGAAAGGAGAAGAGACAGAAAGAACCAGAAATCAATCTGGTACGTGTTTTGCTGGGGATCAAACTCGGGACCTTATGCTTGAGAGTCTAGTGCCTTAGCCATTGTGCCACCTCCCAGACCTGTAATTTAATATTTTCTACCATTATTCTTTGCTTTCACAGAATCACCACCATTTGTATGAGACTAATTTAGTGAATATTTTCAATTGTTCTCTCAGTAGCCATTTCTTCAGCATTTAGCATTGAAGATAACTCTTAAAACTAGTTTTTCTGTGGTGTCACTGGCTCTCTGCATTCCTTATTTTCCTTACTCTTCCTTTCCAGTATCTGCTAAAATGTATCTTCCAATCCCTCCTTACATTCAGAATGTAAATATTAACTATTTTTACTTTTGGACACTTTATCTGGGCTGTCTTATTTATTCTCCAAGTCCTCAGATCCTTTAAACTCATATCTCAAGCTACTTATTAAATGACTCCAAATGAATATTCACAAGCAATCCAAATTCATCACAGACCACAAACAAAAGGTAAACCTCTCATCTTCCAGGAAGCTTCTTTCTGGAGATTTCCTGTCTCCATCAACTAGCTGTTTCTCTTCCTCTCTCTCTCACTCTCTCTCTGTCTCTCTCTCTTCTTTCCCTCCCTCCCCTGCCACAAAGACCTATGAATCTGACGCTGATTACCTAGTTAATCTTACCTTTGCAACCATCGCCTGCGGGGTTATCGGCGGAAACCTAGGGTAGGGGGCAAGAGAATGGAGGGGACAAGAGACACGAAGAACGAGAGCAAGACAGGTTTCTGATCAAGCTCTGAAAATTTTATTTTACAGCCGCATTTTAAGCACACACCATGAGGAAGTTCTGCTAAGGTAGTGGGGGGAGGGAGATGGGTGAGCAACTTTCCAAACAGTTAGATGGTAATCGCAGTTACAATGATCGGAATGTCCTTCACTGGTTATGTGAGAGACTTAGCTAAGGTTTTGGCTCCTGGCATGTCCTCCCTTTTTACAATTTAAGTGAGGCGGCAATTGAGGGTAAAAGCTAGGAATCTTATCAAGAGATAAGCAGGTATTAACCAGAGGGGAGAAGTATTGACCTGATTTCTCCCGCGGGGTAAATATAGAACTGATCTTCCCGCATCTTATACGGCTCTTGGTGTCTTTTTGGGGGAGGGGAGGAAGAGCCACTGTTTCTAAGGTGAAGAAAACTCACGGCGAAGAGTTCTAATGACTGACACCAACCTCCATGCAAATCAGGTTTGCTTCACGGGGGACTCAGAGGCAGACTATAGGGTCCTCCCCCTGCAGTGCTTAGCCTTGCACCCCTTACCAGTGCCCACGCCACGCCAAGGCTGGCATGCATAAGTCTGAGTTTTATACAGCTCCTAAAAGAGGTGTTTCACCCTCAGGTTCAGCCAAGCCTCTGTCAGCCAAATCAAGTCTGTGGTAATATATTTGTAAGGGTTTTAATGCCAAGGAGTCAGTTTGTTGTTTTATAAAGCCAATAATCTTATTAAAAATAAAGGGTCCCAAGGTAATCATTAACAAAAGACTAATCAGGGGTCCCATAAGGGGCATCAAAGTGTCCTAGCGCACCACCAGCAAGTCTAAGGGAAGCAGTCAGTGAATGTGATGTCCAGGGGAAGAAACAGCACGTCTGGTCCTCTGGTCGTCGTCGGCACCAACTGATGAAATTGTTCTTCTTCATAGAGGGTCAGCTGTGGAACAAGCAAAACTAGGAGGCAAGGACCAGGTAGAGAAGAATTAACATGAAAATAGAGGGTGGTGTTGTACCAAAACACAGAAGAGGTGCATACACGTTAGAAGTCAAGGTGAGGTTCCTTGAACATGAGGAATATTTTGAGAAAAGTGAGCAATCATAAACATGTAAGGATTAAGTCAGCAGTGGTAGGTCAGCAGAAAGAGAAGACTTGGATAGGCTGGTGAGGTTAGGTGGAGTATATGCTGCCATGGCATCCTTTGTGGTAAGGACTTGCCAACAGGGACTGTGGATTTTGCAAGATCAATAATGTCATCCACCATAATAAAAGGAAAACAAACATGGACATCCAGTGTTGAAAAAAGAAAAAGAAAAAATATGTCTCTATGGCTGGGAGATTGGGTGGCTTTGTCAATGAGATATAATAAATGGACAATTCAAATTTTTGTAAATATTAAAAAGGTTTAGTATAATTACTTCATTGACTCTTTAGCCAACTGAATATTGGGGGGTGCATTCCCCTTCTTTCTTTATTTATTTATTGAGCTTTTAATGTTCTAAAGGAAACAAAAATACATGGATTGGATGTCTATTGAAACAAAACAGAGCATATGACTCCTAAGGTTTTTGAGCTTTTTCTTGTTTGAGCTGTAGCCCACATAAATTTAGAAAAAGTACCAATTGAGAAAAAAAAATGTTTTTGTTTACTAAACATGGGCAGGTGAATTACATCAATCTTCCAGAGAGCATTGGCTTTTATCAATGGGGATTAATCTTAAAAGTCTGAATAGCAGGATCTTAATTAAACAATGCAGGAGCCAGTAAAGTGCCCTCACTATGGAAGGTCAAGCGTTAAAATTTTAAGAGGCTTGTAAAAAAAATTTTAGGATATGAGTGACTTTAGGAGTCATCACACACCCATAAATACAAAATCTAAAATGTTTAGTTTTAATTCTAACCATATGAGCAGTCAGTTCTTCATGTGCAGATGTACCTATAAT
Source organism: Erinaceus europaeus (assembly GCF_950295315.1). Classification (NCBI taxonomy): domain Eukaryota; kingdom Metazoa; phylum Chordata; class Mammalia; order Eulipotyphla; family Erinaceidae; genus Erinaceus; species Erinaceus europaeus. Next base: position 137,869,368 of record NC_080165.1, on the reverse strand, counting down.
TATTTACTTAGGGAGAGAACTTGTACCAAGTTAATTGATGATCTAATGGTTAGAATTGGCTTAAGTTCTTTTATATGATTTTAGAAGGCTCTTTATTAAAATATACCAGTATGTTATAGAAAGTCAATACCTAATGTGTTGACATGATAAAATGTTTACCATTTTTTAGCATTATTTTAAACTGATTAGACAGTTTAAGCACACTATTATAACTTAGTTTACTAAGATCTTTACTCATCACAAGGCTATCATGAGTAAGCATAGATACAAAACTCTTAATAGATTTTGCTCTTTAGAACTCTAATATGGCAATTTAAAAGGCTAAAATAAAACCTTATAGCTTAATTGTTCAAAGTACTAATTTTGTTAAATCAGGATTTGCCAAAAAAAATCTATCAGACAGAAGCACCATGTATTACCTTAATTTATCAAGAATAAACCTCTGACAGTGTCTTAAAACAAGCCAGATAATTTTTTGCTCTCTAAAAGAACTGATTAAAGTTTGACATGTAGAATATGTACTCTCAAAAGCCAATTATTTGATAATTTTTGTAGTTTTTCTAAATAGGGGAATTATCTCAGTAACAACTTTATTAGAAGGAGTAAGTTACTGTAAAAGCAAAAGTAACTAACTCATGAGTAAGATCCAAAAATCTCTTAACAAGTTTTAAAATAAAAGTTTTAACTGGAACATTTTTGTCTATATCAGACATAAAACTCTCTTAACTTTTTACCTAGTCTCTCATGTTTTAATATCTAGAGTTCTTTTTCAGGGAAATCAGGGGCATACTTCTTGAATAAAATGTAAAAAGGTTAGCTAAAACATCTATACAGCTCTACATTAGGCCGCCCCATATTTATTTGATAAGTTTTATTTGGAAAAAAAATATTTTTTTACATACCTTATTTAAATTAAACCTCATTTATCAGAGCAAAAGCCTCTGGCGTTAGATAATTAGCATAACCATTGTGTTATCTTTTACTAACCCAAGCCAGTTTTGCCCGTTTAGTTGAGAAAGTATTTTAAAAACAATTTTTTTTAATAATTTATTTCTTTATTGGGGAATTAATGTTTTACATTCAACAATAAATACAATAGTTTGTACATGCATAACATTCCCCAGATTCCCATTTAACAATATAAATTTTTCCTTAGCTCACAGTCACTCCCCCCCACCCTGACCCCAGGAGGGGCGGGTGTGGCTAGAGGAATGATTGACTGCAATCTTTGCCAATCTGTGGAGCCGGAGCTCTGTGATGTGATTGGCTGCACGGATGGAACAGGTGGGCTTAGTTTACTGCGCACGGAGAAAAATCTTAGAAATTCTTTTTCTGGGCTAAGGTACATTTTACAGTTTTACAGAAACAATTCATTAAATTTCTATCAAAAGTGTGTACTGGTTCTCTGATTAATAGTTTTTAAGTTAAATAGAATGTCTTGTTTGATTGATTTTATTCTTTCTTTAGAGAATAGCTTGCTAGCCAGATAAGATCTCACTCAGAATTGGTTTGACGCTTTCTGAGAGCTCTGGTGGTAGCCAGAGGGAAAAACCTGGATTTTTTTTTTTTTTTTTTTGCTGGCTAGTTTTAATATAATGCCAAATCAAGAGCCCACAGTTCTTTAACTAATTGTAAATGGTCTCGTTTTTCTTCTATTAATTTTCTAAGGGAAGCTGTTTTTTGTGCTAGTTGAGTTTTAGCCTTGGTGGTGTCGGCCAAGTCGAGGACCGGAGCACAAAACGGAGGGGTGGTGGCATAGGGAGGCGGTCTGGACAAAGAAGAGCAAAGGGGTGGCCAGTCAGGACTATGATATTTGGCCATCTCTTCATCAAGGGATAAGGACTCTTCAGAAGAAAGACTATCATCAGGCCCATCTTTGGCAGGGGGTCTTAAGGTTGTCAAAGAGGGGTAAATCTTAGCAGGAGCCTCAGGGATGGGGTCTCCTGAATCAGGCATGGGAATAGAGACAGACTCACAAACAGAAGGTTATCTCTTAAACAGTTTCCTACTCTGGCCCATCTTTTTTCATCAGTAGTCCCTTCTAAGGGAAACTATGGACAAACATCATTCACAAAATCGAAAAACTTTTTGAGATCCTTTTTCTTAACCCTTGTTCCTCGTGTCTTGAGGGACTTTTTGAGGCCCCTAAGAAATAAATCATGCTTGCTCGATGCTTGTCCCATAATTGCATTGCTCTTTCTTACCTTAAAACGGATCAATCTCACAGACGGGTAAATCTGCGGCGATCACCAAGCGGATCTTCACTCATTCTGGGCTAAAGCGGCAATCCTATGCGAACCTTCACTCACTCCTTCTCTGAAGTGGTGGTCCTATGCTCCTTGGTTGACCATCAGGGAGCGACGTTCTCTCGGACCCCAGACCCAAAAAGGTCCCACGTCGGGTACCAGTTGCCCAGGCCTGTGGGGTTATCGGCGGAAACCTAGGGTAGGGGGGCAAGAGAAAGGAGGGGACAAGAGACACGAAGAACGAGAGCAAGACAGGTTTCTGATCAAGCTCTGAAAATTTTATTTTACAGCCGCATTTTAAGCACACACCATGAGGAAGTTCTGCTAAGGTAGTGGGGGGAGGGAGATGGGTGAGCAACTTTCCAAACAGTTAGATGGTAATCGCAGTTACAATGATCGGAATGTCCTTCACTGGTTATGTGAGAGACTTAGCTAAGGTTTTGGCTTCCGGCAATCCCAGTGACTAAATTTGTTCAAAATCATGTAATCTCCATAAGTCACTAGTGTATCTAAAAGTCTTATAGGCGAAGAACTTTAAAGGTCTGATTTTCTTCTTAAAGATGACTGAAAAAAAAATCTAGAAGGAAAGATAATTCTGTTTCTTCTTATGTTTTTAATGACAGTGTTGGTAAAACGATATCCCCAATTTTCTCACAAAAATTTTCTGCCAATGTTTGATCATGTTGTCATAACTGGGATAAACATGTTGTCTTTCTGCAAACATAACACTTTTGCAGTCTTAAAAAATACAGGTTATTACTGTTTAGTTGGCTCTGTTAACTATATATCCACAATAGACTGGATTGAAGCAGTTCAATGTTACAAATGTCAGCTGGGATTAACAGAATGTTACAGAGAAATCTCTTTCCCTATTACTTACAAATTAACAACAAATCACCTGGGTAAGGTAAAGGTCTCAGGGTCTAAGCCATAGTCTTCCCTGGCTAATTCTGTACAGTCTCCATAGTAGACTTTCACATATGAACTGGCAGTTTAAAGTTATCTGTTCATTCATTCAACATACCTTTGTAGATGAAGTCAATTATTTTCTATGTTTAAGAGATAAAGACAAAATTGCTAGTATACTAAAATTAGATGTATTACACTACACTTCAATTAAAACAAATGAGAAATATCCATTAGACATAAACCACTGTTTGAGACATAGGGGTAATAAGTTTATATACTTTAATAGTTTTGAATATAATTTATACTGGGGAATGAAACCAATTTAGCCAAAAATTCAAAAGTAATCCTCCAATTTTCCCTTTATTTTCCTTTACCTATGGCAAATCTTTTTTTTTAAATTTTTTATTTATAAAAAGGAAGCATTGACAAAACTATAGGCTAAGAGGGGTACAACTTCACACAATTCCCACCACCACCCATGGCAAATCTTTACAGCTTTCTTGGAAGCGCTTTTTTTTTTTTTTACTAGTGACTTGATAACATTTTTTTAAAATGCTAAAATTCCAATGGTAGAACTTCACACTGTACCAACTCCAAAGTTCTATGTCCTCACCCTCTGCCCCCAACCAATATAATTTTCACAAAGCTTGAGAAATCATTTGGCTGCCTTTTTTTGCAATTTTGTATGCCTTAATTATCTATATTCCATATGAGCAAAATGGTTATGTAGCCATCTCTCACCTCCTTATTTATTTCATTAAGCATAATCATCTCCAGTTCTATTTGGTCACAGAAGATATAATATATCTTTAATTACACAGGAATAATCCAGTGAATATGTATCCTGTAACTTCCTTATGGAGCTGTCCGTTAGTAATCATTTAGGGCGCTTCTGTACCTTAACTATGTTGTTAATGCAGCTAATAGATATGTGTGTGTGTTATCTTCAGATTTGTATTTTCATGTCCTTGGGATATATTCTTAGGAGCAGTATTTGTTGATCATATGGAGAGACCTTAAATAAATTTAAAATATGAATATTTAAACTAAACTATTAAACTATTCTTAATCTCTCCGGTTCCTGGTATCAGCATAGCTTCAACAATAATTCTAGTTACCACCACCACCACCACCACACACACTGGATTAATTGTTAACAGCCTCCATTTGCTTCCCCTTTGCTTTACTCTAGTTACAATATCTTCCACACAATTTTCAAGTTCATTTTTCTAAAATATATTTTAGATCAGGTCATTCCTGAGCATAAAACCTTTCAGAGGGCTCTCTCTGCCCTTAGAAAAAAGTATCAACTAGCTTCATCCTAAGAGTCCTGGGATCTGCACACCACTCCCTCATGAACTTCCATCCCATAACTGTCCCCATCTCTTCCTAATTCAACTAGTTTCCCTGTTCTCAAAACTACCACTTGCTGTTCTCTCTGGCTGGAAGCTTCTTTTTATGCATTAGGGCTGATTTCTTATTCGGCTTTCAGTGCCTACTGCCAAAGAGGTCCTCTCGGCCCACCCACCCAGACTGAATTAACCACTTTCATTCTCTCTTAGATTATCATGTTTTATGTTTTTTACAGTACTCCTAAAGGTCTGAAAGAATCATGTTAAGTTATTTATTTTTGGTTTTCTTACATAAATATAAGTTCAAAAGTACAAAAATGTTTCCAAGTTTGCTTGCTGTTGAGGTCTCACTGACTAGAACAGAAATCATGCAACATTTTTTTCTTTAGAGGTCAAGATTATAAATGTTTTAGTTATTGCAGGTCATATAATCTTTGTTGAAACTACTCAGCTCTGGTTTGGTTGCAGGAAAGTAGCCACAGCATTAGGTAGCTGGGGTATATCTGTGTTTCATTAAAACTATACTTACAAACACCTATGTTTGAATTTCATGTAATTTTAGCACTTCATTCATTCATATACTTGCACTTTTGATTTTTTAACTTAAACATTCAAAATCATTCTTAATTGGTCCGGGAGGTGGCACAGTGATAGTGTTGAACTCTCAAACATGAGGTCCTGAGTTCAATCCCCAGCATCACATATGACAGAGTGATGTCTGGTTCTTTCTCTCCTCCTATCCCTCATTAACAAAATAAAATATTTAAAAAACATTCTTAACAACTTGTCATATTTGACCTGCAAGTTTATAGTTTTCTAATTCCTGGTCTAGAATATCTATTGCTTCACACAGAAGGCTTTAAAAAAAAAAAAACTTTAAATCAGTGAGTTAAAGAATATTTGAATGAGTGAGTTAATGGGTATCAATTATAAACATTCATATATTTCCCATGAGCCAAAAGTTAATATGATTATCCATTATACTGTTTCATTCCTCAAGATGGACTTACTTTATGTACCTGTTGTTATTTGCTAATAGGATGACTGATCACAAACGTGGATCACTAGAGTCAATATAAGACATGAAGTCCTTGTACCATAAGAACAGTTAGAAACTCTGGGTATGAAAGACCAACCTTATTGAAGAGACCTTCCTTACCCCACTGAATGGTTTTGGACCTTTTGTCATATGTGAGGTGATTGGATATGTGTGCACTCATTTGTAAGCTTTCAATTCTGCTCCATTGATCCAACTGTCCATTCTTATTCTAGTACCATGCTGTTTTGATTACTGAGTGATTGGGGCACTGTGATATTTACAATTTTTTAAAAATTTTTTAAATATTTATTTTATTTATTTATTCCCTTTTGTTGCCCTTGTTGTTCTATTGTTGTAGTTATTATTGTTGTTGTCGTTGTTGGATAGGACAGAGAGAAATGGAAAGAGTAGGGGAAGACAGAGAGGAGGAGAGAAAGATAGTCACCTGCAGACCTGCTTCACCGCCTGTGTAGCGACTCCCCTGCAGGTGGGGAGCCGGGGTTCGAACCAGGATCCTTATGCCGGTCCTTGTGCTTTGTGCCACCTGCGCTTAACCCGCTGCACTACAGCCCGACTCCCGGTATTTACAATTTTTTTTTCCTTTTTTTTTTTTTTCCTTTTCTCAGAAGTGTTTTGGTAATTTGTGGACTTTTGTGGTTCCACACAAATTTCAGGATAAGTTGCTCGATTTGCTTGAAAAATGCCATTGGAATCTTGATAGAGATTGCACTGAAATTGTAGATTGCAATAGCCAAAACCTGGAAGCAACTCATGTGTCCAACAACAGATGAGTGGCTGAGCAAGTTGTGGTATATAGACACAATGGAATACTACTCAGCTATAAAAAATGGTGGCTTCACTGTTTTCAGCTGATTTTGGATGGACCTTGAAAAATTCATGTTAAGTGAAACAAGTCAGAAACAGAAGGATGAATATGGGATGATCTCACTCTCAGGCAGAAGTTGAAAACCAAGATCAGAAGAGCAAATATAAGTAGAACCTGAACTGGAATTGGCATATTGCATCAAAGTAAAAGACTGGGGGGGAGGGGATACAGGTCCAAGAAGGATGACAGAGGACCTAGTAGGAGTTGTATTGTTATATGGAAAACTGAGAAATGTTATGCATGTACAAACTGTTGTATTTACTGTCAAATGTAAAACAAATGCTACCTTGGTGGTTGGAATGCAAACTGGTAGAGTCCCATTTGGAAGACTGTATGGACAGTCCTTAAACAAATAAAAAATAGAAGTGCCTTATAATACAGCAATAACACTCTTTGGCATTTATCCAGTGGATACTTAAACATTAATTGGAAGGGACATATGCACCCTGTGTTCATAGCTGCATTATTCATAATAGCCAAAGAATGTAAGCAGACTAAATGCCTATCAAGTGATGACTGGATAAAGGAGTTATGGGATACATAGTCCATGGAATATTACTCTGTGATCAAAAAAAGATGATATTGTGTCCTTTGGGACAAAATGGATGGCATTGGAGCTAACTGTGCTTAGTGAGATAAGTAAACAAATGAAAGACAACTACCAGATACTTTTACTCATATATGGAATCTAGAGATCTGATTTACATGAACTTGTCAAAAAAGAGAAAAAAAATCCAAACAAAACAAAAGCAAGCAAAGTGTAAGACTTATAAGAACAATGGTGGTTATCTTGTGAGGTTCAAGGGTGGGATACATGACTTTGTGTGTGGTGAGTGGAATACAGACTCTGAATATGGTGTGGAACTATACATTGTGATCTTATAACCTTGTAACAAAATATTAATAATAAAACATTATTAAAAGAAACAAAGAAAGAGAATACCAGGTCCAGAATTAGATCTGCTTCCCTATTCATTTTAGGACTTTACATTAAAAAATTCTTTCTGTAAACATGCGTAAGGGTTTAGAATCATAACTGTTCTATTCAGAGATTTCTGTAATCTTTGTACTTTCCAGGTTATCTGCCTCTTTAAAGGGCAAAGAGCCCATCTTATTTAGCACAAGGCTCAGTTTATAACTGATAGAGGCTTCTTACTAGTACATCACGGACCCTTTCCTACTTTAAGCAGATCTAATAAAAATTAGAAGGAACTACACCTATTATTAAGAAAACAAAGTTTTTTCAAATGTAAGAAAATAGCAATCAGTGGAAGGTATGCTTTTGCCTGCTAGATGGCAGACTCATAATCTATTTTTCTCTGTAGTTTACCAGAAAGAAATGCCTTTTAAAATAATGTCAAACACATGTTGAACTTTGGCAACCTTTACTCTTTAATGAAAACGCAATTTTAAACAGGGTATATAATCTGAGACCCACTAATGGAATGATAGCTTAAAAATGTAGTTTTAGTTTGAGACTTCCTAGGACCTGTTGGTATGCTTCTAAATTCTGCTTCTAAGACCCCTTCTGTTGCATTGCTTGAATTTGTAGTCTATTTACATAATCACTGTTTTCATTGGTTTAATCCCCACTGGTTCACAGCGCTATTTTCCTTCTCCCCACCCCCTATCCTACATAATTCCTCTTCCTGACACTTCCGCCTCAGAAGATATAAAAGACAGGGCTTTCTAATGAAGAGAGATTAGAAGACTGCATCCCTGCTCATCAATAAAGACTGAACTGCATTCCCAGCTCAGCCATGAGTCCCTGGTCATCTGTCTCCCGTCCACGAAGCTAGCCCAGCAAGGACCAACACAGAAAGAATAGTAAGATTGGAGTGAAAAACTGCAGCGAAGTGTGGAAGGAAGGAGGGGAGAAAGGGAAGGAAAGAAGTCCCTGAAAAAGACTTGAATATCTGCCGAAGTTTACTACCACCTCAGAGGCCAGAGATGTTCAAAGATAAAAGGACTCTCACTGAAAGATGAATGTCAAAAGTGCTTTGTGAATGACTCTCTTACAAAAGTTATATCACATTTGGTATCATTCTATATGTGTTACTTAAAAAATCAGTCCAGAGGTCAGGGAGATAGCCCAATGACTTGGGTGCATACCTTGTCACTTCTGTGAGTGTGAGTGCCATGCTGGGGGAAGCTCCAGTGTTGTGGAGTCTCTGTGGTTCTCTGTCTTTTCTGTCTCCCTCTCCCTCCCCCTCTCCCTCTCCCCCTGCCCCTCCCCCTTACCTTCTCCCTCTCCCTTTCTTTCTTTCTTTCTTTCTTTCTCTCTGCATTTCTATATGAAGTCGCACGTGCACACAGTCACAACCACACGTGTGCATACTCACACACAACGCACAGTTATTAGACTTTTTTTTTTCATTTTGCTTTCTGTTTTAATCCAAAAAGCAACTTCCCTATTCATGATATTGTGATTTTTCAATGTTTCTCCCAGTCATAAAAACTTGGGAAATCACTGCTTAAGCACATTTTCACATAAGGTTATATGTTCCGAGTTAAAACCAAAACAGCCTGCAGCTCATCAATGTTTAATGATCGGCTGTGAAAAATGCAGCTTTGCCTAACCATTGTTTTTAAGTTGGCAGTCTTCTGCAAATATTTCAGAGCATCTGCCCTGGGACCTGTTATAACTGCCTCACTCACACTGTTGTAAAAACATGCATACTTTTCTGTTTTCATATTTATTGGCTCACCAAATCTTATTTTCCGAAAGTCCTGAAATGTGCTAGCAGATGAGAAGATGTTGCAGGGGAGGTGGCTGAGCGTTACCTCCTGTTTGTTTCTGGCTGAGCAGTTTGTGGTTCCAGCTTTCCCTGAGCCCCAGCAGGTCTTGCTCCTGGTGTTCATCTTAACAGGTTCTGAAATTTGATGTTATCTATTGATCAGAGTTGATAGGTCTTTGATGTGACTAACACTTACTCATCAATGCATGAGGTACTTTCCATAGAGACTTAACAATTTGCAGTGTGACAGACAATTTTGTCAATTTGTGTGTTTAGTTCCCAGTGCATATGTGATTTCACCACTCTGCCTTTTCATTCAAATAGAGGGACAGAAAAATAATGATAGAGAAGAGAGAGAGAGAGAGAGAGAAGGTGGGTGTGGAGGGGAAGAGAGAGGCACACTTATACTGGAGCTTCCCTCAATTATACAGCATTTCGACACTATTAGGGCTCAAATCTGGTCCCAGCATAAGGAAAGGCATGCACGCACACTAACAGATAAGTTATCTCTCTGGCCTCGTCATTGTTTAAATCAGACTACTTTTGAGATTTCTTGGGTCTCAAGATATCTTAGGTGAGTAATCAGAAAGTCTCACACTGGAAAAAAAAAAGAAAAAAGAAAAAGAAAAAAAAAGAAAAAAGAAAAAGAAAACAATATCATATACAGAGAAGTTGGCAAATCTTGGAGGCTAGTTTGTGCAAGCTGGTATAAAGCCAGGGAGATTGTCTTCATTAGAAACTAGGAGTCACCTGAAGTTTTCAGTTTGTCTCTCTTTTTTTTTTATAAAATGAATATATATGTGGTCTGGTGTTGGTTTGCTTCTAAATTCTGCTGCTAAGACCCCTTCTGTTTCATTGGTTTAATCCCCCCTGCTTGGCACTGTGTTCTATTTACATAACCACTGTTAACTAAGCACCGCCCTGCCTCCGGGAAATTGGTTTAATCCTCACTGGTTCCTTTTCCTTCTCCCCACCCCCTATCCTAGTACCTCAGTCTGGGAGGCAGAGCAGTGGATAAAGCATTGGAATCTCAAGCATGAGGTTCTGAGTTTGATCCCCAGCAGCTTATGTACCAGAATGATGTCTGGTTCTTTTTCTCTCCGAAAGGAAATGGCTAGGAGAGGGGGTGGAGCAAAAAAAGAGCATGAACAGAACACAGAAAGCTTCCATCTAACCAGTGGGGATTAAACCAATACCCTGCAGGAAGGGCAGGACCCAGGTAAAACAGTGATTATGTAAATAGACCACATCGTAAGTAATACAAGCGAACCTAATGTGATGATCAAAATAGAAGGTCTTATAAGCAGAATTTAGAAGCTTACCAACACTGCTTCTTAACAACTATCTACATTCTGCTTTCAGTTTTGATGAACTGTATACATTTCTTATTTGCTATATTAAATTTAATCTTTCAGGCAGAAATTATGACATTGATCTATCCTTTTTATTTATAATCTATTTTGTTTTCTTTTATCTTTATTAGTGATTTAATATTAATTTGCAAAACTGTAAAATAATAGGGTCATAATTCCATACGGTTCCATCCACCAAAGAGTTCTGTGCCCCATTCCCTCTAATATTTCTCCCAGGGTCACCAATATGGGCTGAATATGATATTTCCCTATTTTTACCAGTTCTGCCTTCTCTCCCTTTCTGGCTCACCCTTACACCTATTACTACTTCTAAGTATCTTTCCTTTTCCCTCTTCTCTTTCAGATAAGTAAAACCATGCTTCCTCTGATGTCTTCCAGATTTGCTTCCCTTTCATGGGTGGTATCTAAACAAGATTCCTGGTGACAAACGCTTCAAGTCCTGGTGGAATGTGGATACAAAGCCCACTGGTTTACTTCCCCTATCATTTTCTCCCCTGGGAGTATGGACCAAAATTCTCTTTAGGGTTTTAGAATGTGGAAGTTTTGGCTTCTGTAATTGCTTCTCAGGATGATCCATACACCCAACCAATTTCTATCTTTCCCTAGTGAGGCAGGGATCTGGAAAGGTGAAGATCCAGGAAGCATTGGTGAGGCCATCTACCCAGAGAAGGCTGGTACCAGACGCTCGAGAGTAGGTCAGACTTTTAGCCCCAGGAATCTCTCCTTAAGTCTCTCTGTCCTTGAGCCACATGTGTTTACACTCACCTGTGGCTTGGTGGGCTCCTGTGGTTTTACTTTCCTCATATTTAAATCTTTGACTGCCTTTAGAACTTGCCTTTGTGTACAGTCTCAGATGAAGATTAACAAATTACTATTGTAATGAAAGTTGAATCTACCCACTAAATTAAGGGATCAGTTTAGTTGTCAACAATGATTACTCAAAATCCTCTTCACTTTATATCTGTATACCTTTTAAATTTCTTAAATTGAGAATTTAAATTTTAACTTAACAAAGAAGAGTAAGTCCTCATAAAGTAAGTTTAATTAATCATGGTTACAAAACTTGACACACACTAAGTGCAATAAAAGACTTAACAGCTCCATATTCAAGAAACCTACTTTAATTTAAGGACCATGTGATGGAGTACCTGGTTAAGCATACACATTACAGTGTGCAAGGACTGGGTTCAAGCCTCTAGTGACCACCTCCAGGAAGAAAGCTTCACAACTGGTGAAGCAGGGTTGCAGGTGTCTGCCTGTCTCTTGTGGGCTGGGCAGTGGTATGCCCGGTTAAGTGCACACATTAAAAGTCCAAGTTCCAGAGTTTGAGACCCTGCTCCTCAGCTACAGGGAGTTCTCTATCTCCTCCTTCTCTCTCAAATTCTCCCTGTCCTATCAGAGACAAAAAAGGAAGAAATTAAAATATAAATTGTAATAAATATATGTAGTCTAAACTGATGGCAAGTTCAAGCATCACCCAATAGTGAATATAGAACATAGAAAATGGATCAGATCAAATCAGTGGGATTTACAGCTAATAGTATTTTCACACCTTTCCCATATTTGGGAGCTACTCTCTTCCCTGATTCAGCTTTCTGGTCCTTTTTCCAGCCATGACATCATCTCCCCAGACAATAACCTGGGTCCACCTGCATATCAGATGTCAGGCTAGACAACAACAACAAAAAAAACTCGTGTAGTCATGGGCCCTTTGGAATATACCTACAATATGCTTACTAGCTATCTACAAAACGGAGACCCTGCCCAAATCTTCATTTGCACTACTCCAGTCTTTAGGTTTATGATTAGTCAACAATTTGTTTGGCTTTATATATTAACTCTTCTTTCAGCCACCAAGTTCCAGATGCTACCGTGATGCCAACCGAACCTCCCTGGGCAGACGACCCCACCAATGTGTCCTAGAGACCCACTTCCCCAGAGCCCTGCCCCACTAGGGAAAGAGGGAAACAGGCTGGGAGTATGGATCAACCGGTCAATGCACATGTTCAGCAATTACAGAAGCCAGACTTTCCACCTTCTGCATCCCATAATGACCCTGGGTCCATACTCTCAGAATGTTAAAGAATAGGAAAGCTATCAGGGGAGGGGATGAGATACGGAGTTCTGGTGGTGGGAATTGTGTGGAGTTGTACCCCTCTTATCCTATGGTTTTGTCAATGTATCCTTTTTTATAAATAAAAATTATATAAAAAAGAAAAGAATTGGATCAATATATAGAACTGCTATTCAATGTTTTGTCAGTAAATAGAATATTTTAATTTTAACTGATAGGGCTTACTGAAGACAGAAATGTTGACAACACTTCTAGAGGGAAACAGTCTCAGGAACCAATGCAATGGGACTACAAAGCGGCCCAGTAGTAGAATGAGCTTCTTGAAGTCCCTGGACAGATTTCCACTGAAGAGGACACAAAACAGGTATGATATGTTGACAGAATTTGCCATCACTTTAAAAGGCTTACTTAGGGAAACCAAGTGTGAAAGTGTCCATATGTCTCGATAAGATAAAACTATACAATGGAGCTGTTGCTAAAACCCTTTATATCATCCCAGATAAGAGATACTTGATGATGGCCAGGTTAATAAGAGTAGATGGAAAAAGGCAAAGTAACTCAAATCTAGACTTCACACAACCCAGCTCACAGCACAAGGTGATCGTTTCGGGTCAATATGGTTAGTTATAACCCCAATGAATGAAAGAGTTTCATAGGTGATTAGTATCCTATGGTTTGGCTGGTCTTAAAAGGTAAGGAAAAATTAATTGGACAAATTGTAGTCACGGAATAATAGATTTGAAAACACCCTAAGTTATCTCAGTAAAATAATCTGTATAGATCTTCACACTGATCATATAAGAAATCATCAAATAGGAAGAGTATTAGATTGAATGTCAAAAGGACTTAGATCTATTTTGATCAGGCACCTAGCTACCTAAGTGTATAAACTTGCACAAATGACCTATCTTTTTCAGTTTCCCCTGCCCTAGATTTTGTAGTTTTGCTCTAGTATTGAATAAATATAAAATTTCAATAGACTACAGAAAATTAAGTTTGGTTTTTCATAAGTGAGAAGATGAATCAGATGCATGTCTTTAATTGTCCTAGCTAGGCTGGAAGAATATTTCCCTCCAGGACATGAGTTTGTGATAGAGGAAAAAAAAATAGAAAAACCACATTATGACTATTAACATTTCTGCTTGGCTATGGTATATTCAGTAGGTTCCTCATATGACAATGGCCAAATAGTATACACTGTCAAGCCCAATGTCCAGAAGATAAGATGTACAGAGAGCAGTGTGTACTTCCCACAGTAGGTACTGCCTATTACATAGCAATGGTCAGAATTAATTAATCTTCTCATAGGATTAGGAGGTGGATACTTGATAACAGATATGATCTATCCCAAGTTTTTTCTCTTTATTAGGGATATTAATGGTTTACAGTCAATAGTAAAATACAGTAGTCTGGTGGGGGGGGGCGGGCAGTGGCACAGCAGGTTAAGCGCACATGGTGCAGAGGAGCGCAAGGACTGACTTAAGGATTCCAGTTCAAGCCCCCGGCTCCCCACCTGCAGAGGGGTGGCTTCATAAGCGGTGAAGCAGGTCTGCAGGTGTCTTTCACTCCCCCTCTCTGTCTTCCCCTCCTCTCTTCATTTCTCTCTGTCTTATCCAACAACAGCATCAGTAACAACAATAATAATAACTACAACTATAAAACAAGAAGAGCAACAAAAGGAGGAAAAAAAAATCAAAATGTAAATAAATAAAATTACTTAATTTAAAAAAGCTCCCAGGAGCAGTGAATTCAGGCACAGAGCCCCAGAAACAACCCTGGAGGCAAAAAAAAAAAAAAAGTAGTTTATACCTGTGTAACATTTCTCAGTTTTCCATAAAACAATTCAAACCCCTCTAGGTCCCCTTCTGCAATCATGTTCCAGGACCTGAATACAACCCAGAGTCGTTTACTTTGATGCCATACATCAAACCCAGTTCAAGTTCTGCTTTGTGTTTTATTTTTCAACTTTTTTCATATTATTAATGATTTAATAATGACAGACAAGATTGTGTGATAAGAGGGGTACAATTCATATAATTTCCACCACCAGAATGCCATATCTTATCCCTTCCATTGGAAGGTTCCCAATTCTTTGTCCCTCCATTTCCCAAGTTTTAAGATAATTATATTAGGGATTTCTGAGTTTGCCACATGGCACGCTCTGATTTTTAACAATTAAATAAGGAACTTAAATAATCTCTATCACCCTTTCTGTTCTGAAATTCCATGATGCTAGGAAATAATTACACCTACTTGTCAGACTTTAATTAGAAGAAAGGAATGCATGCTCTGCTCTGCGATTAGATAAAGGCGGGCCTCCAGGTTCAACCTCTGTTCTTGTGAATGCCTAGGATATGATGAAAAGCAAGAATAAGTGGCCGTAACACATTGGGTTACTTTACTATGTGGCAAGTGACAGAGTTTAGATGAAAACCTCATTTGTATTCTCTTAGCACAAATGTTCTTATGTGTTGAGAAATGAGCTTCCTAAATCGATTTGGCAATAGAACACTATAAAATCTAAGATTTCCAAGGTAGGGAAGGCATGAGGAGGGTGAAATGTAAAGGCAGAGGGGAGCCTATGAACTTTGGTGGAGAGATATTGGTACTTTAGTAGTAGAGGAAGTATGTTAAGAAATTAAAGATGGGGACCAGGTGGTGATGCACCTGGCTGAGTGCACATGTTACAATGTGCAAGGACCCAGGTTCGAGTCCCTGGTCCACACCTGCAGGGGGAAAGCTTTGTGAGTGGTGAAGCATTGTTGCAGGTGTCTCTGTCTATCCCTCCATTGTCTCTCTATCACTCCCTTCTTTCTCCGTTTCTGATGATCTCTATCCAATAAATAAGTAAATAGAAATAATTATTTAAAAAAAGAAATTTGAAGATGTACTTTTTTTTGTCATTACCTGACCTTCACTAATCAGGGCTATTTTCTCTTTTTTAATTTTTATTTCTAATTTATTTATTTATAAAATGGAAACACTGACAAAACCATAGGATAGGAGGGACACAATTCCCACCACCAGAGCTCCATATCTCATTCCCACCCCTTTTAGCTTTCCTATTCTTTAACCCCCTGGGAATATAGATCCAGGGTTATTATGGGGTGCAGAAGGTGGAAGGTTTGGCTTCTGTAATTGCTTCCCTGCCGAATACATGGTCGTTGACAGATTGATTCATACTCCCAGCCTGTCTCTCTCTTTCCCTAGGGGAGCAGGGCTCTGGGGAAGCAGGGCTCTGGGACACATTGGTGGGCTCATCTGTCCAGGGAAGTCCAATTGGCATCGTGGTAGCATCTGGAACCTGGTGGCTGAAAAAGAGTTAGCATACAAATTGTTGATTATGAACCTAAGGGCTGGAATATTGCAGATGAAGATTTGGTGTCTCCATTTTGGAAATAACTAGTAGGTCTATTTTAGGTATATTCCAAAAGGCCCATGACTTTATTAGTTTTTGTCTGAGCCTGACATCTGACATGCAGGTGGACCCAGGTTATTGTCTGGGGAGATGATGTCATGGCTGGAAAAAGGACCAGAAAGCTGGATCAGGGAAGAGAGTAGCTCCCAAATATGGGAAAATTGTATAAATATTGTTGATTATAAACCCCATCAATTTGATCTGAGGCCCATATTCAGCATAGGAGGTTATGTAACCTCTACATCCCTGTAGGTCCGAACTTGCATTCTGTGGTCATGAGTAGGAATGTTCCAAGTTGCTCCAATTTCAGGATCCATCTTCTTCAGGTGGTAGATAGAGTATGTTATCCAGCCTGCCTTTGGAGGATGGAACATTCTCTACCATGTTGATCCACATTGAGGGCAAGGTCTGATGCGGAACCCCCAAAGGGGTCCATTATGTTGTTCCTGATGGAGATAATGGGGAAAGGGATCTATTCGAGGTCTAGGCTCATCATGTTTGTGAGCTGGGCTATTTTCAAACTGAAAGAAAGAAAGAGGAGAGAGGAACCATAGCACTGACACTTCCCCCAGTAAATGGAGGCCAAACTTGAAGAATTGTACTTTTAAAATATTTACAGTCTTATAAGTAAGATTAATCCAAAACCAAATCTAATAAGTTTTTAAAGTTTAACAGTGATGGGAGAGCAACTGGAACACATATGAAATAGGTTTGGGTTAATTGAAAACATTGATGTATGTCATTAAATATTGCAGTTAGAAACAGTAGTCAGGGGGTCAAGTGGTGGCACACCCAGTTAAGCGCTCACATTACAGTGTGCATGGTCCAGGGTTCAAGCCCCTGGTCCCCACCTGCACCAGGAAAGCTTCACGATAAAAAATAAATAAATAGGAAAAAGGGCCCAGGCGGTGGCATACCAGGTTAAGTACACGTAGTACAAAGTGCAAGGACCAGTGGACAGATCGGTTCAAACACCCCACTCCCCACCTGCAAGGGGGATGTTTCACGAATGGTGAAGCAGGTCTGCAGATGTCTTTCTCTCTCCATACCTTCTCCTCTCTCAATTTCTTTCTATCCCAGCCAATAAAAAATGGGGGGGGGGGCGGAATGACTGCCAGGAACAATGGATTCTTAGTGCTTGCACCGAGCCCCAGTGATAACCCTAGAGGCAAAAATTAACTAACTAATTAGTTAATTAATTGAAAAGTAATAAAAAAGGAAAAATGACCGCTGGGAGTGGTGGATTCTACAGAGCGATAACCCCGGTTACAGGAAAAGGAGGAGTGGGGGGCTGGGAAGATAAATAATCTTGGCGTAAGACATTCATAGTGAAGTCACTGGAATAAGGCAAGAAAATGAATTTATTGGCTTCAGATTTAAGTAACTCTCCTACTGAAAGAAAATGTAGCTATTTGTGATGGGTTGTTCTTAAATTCTGATTTTGATTTCTTAAATTTGCAGCATCTTGTTATGTGTTTGGATCTAAGTTTGCTTATGAAAACTGCTAAGACACCAGAAATAATCTCACTCGGCAATGGCAAAATAGCTCACATGGATAATGTACCTACTTTGCCGTGTGCACGACCCAGTTTTGAGCTCAGCCCCCAATACACTAGAGGAAGTTTCATCAGTGCTGTGGTTTCTCTCTGAAAATGCCAACTTAGAGAAATGAATTCCCCATAATGATAGAAGAAGAAGAAGAAGAAAGAGGAGGAGGAAGAGGAGGAGGACGAGGAGGAGGAGGAGGAGGAGAAGGAAAGAAAAAATTTCATTCTAATAGTCTTCTGTTGAATTTGATTAACAGTTTTAAGTATGGTTCTGTTTGGGAAAAAAAAAAGTGGTGCAAACAATTACTGGAGGAAAAAGGGATATTGACGGAAGGGATGGGTAGAGGCATCCTTTTTTGTGGTGGATAAGACTGGAACTTTGGTGAATCATTTTTATTATTTTATTGTTTATTTGATAGAAAGAAATCAAGAAAGAAGTGGGAGACAGAGCAGAAGAGAGAAAGCCGTGATCTATAGATTGTAAAGCGAAGACTCTACTGATGAGGATTGGAGGGTTGAACATCGGTCCTTGCACATTGTAATAGGTGCACTTTATTGGGTGTGCTTCTGCCCTGACTCCACAATATAGTGAGTCTGATATGCACTGGGAGGCTAAAATTATGCCTCTGAAATTCTGTAGCATTGCAAGTCAATGATATAATCAATGAGCAATGAAACAAACAACATAGGAGGCCAGGTGTTGGTGCACCTGGTTAAACCCACACATTATAGTGCACAGGGACCCAGATTCAAGCCCCTGGTCCCCATCTGCAGGGGGAAGGCTTCATGAGTGTGAAGCAAGACTGCAGATGTCTCTCTGTCTCTCTCCCTCTCTATCTCCCTCTTTCCCCTCAATTTCTGTCTATCTCTATCCAATAATAAATTAATTAAAAAAATACACAAAAACCTAAAATCATTAGTCTACAATTGTACTCAACAATTTATAGATTAAAATCAATAATTGTAACACATGCACTCAACCAGGTATGCCACCACCCGGTCCCTAAAATCAATAATTGATTAAAACCTTATTATCAGTGATTTCTGAAACCATTTTATCCTACTTGTAGGTTAAGAAGAGTAACAAGAATGGCAGTCTTTTTTCACTTTTATATTTGGTACATTATGCTGAATATATTTATATATGTCTATATGCCTCATATTCTGAATTTACTAAGGGCACCATTACTGCTGGTAGTAGGTGCTTAATAGGTATTGATATTATCTTAACAGAATTCTACTTTCACTGAAATTAAGTGCAACCTGATTGGTTGGAAAAAGAGTTTGTACTCAGATGGCATGAAAAGATAGGTTTCACAAAGTACTCACATGGGTGAGATAATAGCCTCTTTTGTGTTCATGACTGAATGACCCTTTAGGGAACATTATCCTTAAAATCCCCCAAAAGAGTAAGAGTCACAGAAGATAAAGAAAATCAATTTAAGACAGTTAAATCAGTATTGCTTAAATTTTTATTATATCTATGTTTTAAATGCTCTGAAAGTAATTTTTAATATTTTGTTTGTTCATAAAGAAGATAGCCAGAGAGAGAAAAGAAAGAAAGAAGAGAAAAGAAAAGAAAAAGAAAGGGAAGGGAAGGGAAGGGAAGGGAAGGGAAGGGAAGGGAAGGGAAGGGAAGGGAAGGGAAGGGAAGGGAAGGGAAGGGAAGGGAAGGGAAGGGAAGGGAAGGGAAGGGAAGGGAAGGGAAGGGAAGGGAAGGGAAGGGAAGGGAAGGGAAGGGAAGGGAAGGGAAGGGAAAGGAAAGGAAAGGAAAGGAAAGGAAAGGAAAGGAAAGGAAAGGAAAGGAAAGGAAAGGAAAGGAAAGGAAAGGAAAGGGAAGGAAAGGAGAGAAAAGAAAGGAAGAAAGAAGACCAGGGAATCAGGCAATAACACAGAGGGTTAAACACACATGGCGCGAAGCGCAGGGACCGGCATAAGGATCCCTGTTCGACCCCTGGCTCCCCACCTGCAGGGAAGTCGCTTCACAGGCGATGAAGCAGGTCTGCAGGTGTCTATCTTTCTCTCCCTCTCTTTCCATTTCTCTCTGTCCTATCCAACAACGACATCAATAACAACGATAATAACTACAACATCAATGAAAAACAAGAACAACAAAAGGGAAAATAAATAAATATTTAAAAATTAAAAAAAAAAAAAAAGAACCAGACATCAGTCTGGAACATGTATTGCTTGGCACTGAACTCAGGACCTTATGCTTGAGAGTCTTTATTCACTGTGCCACCTCCTGGACCATATATATATGTATATTTGTTTTCAAGTTCTTTCTTAAATGCTATGCTGGAGAGAGAGCCCATAGTCTGACATCTCTCATATGTACTCTACTACTGAAATTATCCTTGATCCATTTATTTATTTATTTATTTATTTATTTATCATGAAAGAGTGAAAAACATAGGAGAGAAAGAAGCGTCTGTCCACTACCCATGGAGATTTTGTTGTTGCTACTGTGTGCCAGGGACTGAACTGAGGAAATCAAAAGCAAGCTGCACGCACTACTTGTTTCCTCCTGGATATACATGTGCTGTCAATCTAAAGAGAATTTGCGGTCAACTTGAAGAGATTCATGTCCTCCCTTTTACCCAAATTATAAGGTGTACGACTCTGCATCTCACTGAAGAGTGAATAGGATGAAAGTCACTCCTTGCTCAACATTCAATTTATTTGAAATAAATTTTTTAAAATGGAGTGATGGTTTAATCTCTCTTATAATTTTTTTTACTTGTTTGGCATAACTTTTTGAAGTTGTCAGGATCTTACAGTTTTGACAGGAACAAGCAGTGTGAAGGCAGGTAGATAACCTCTCAAGATGTTGCTAATATAATTTACAGTCTGCAGAAGTGGGAAGTGTTTACAGGAGGCATAATTGCACATAGGATTTTTTTAAATAACAAATTTGTTCAGCTATAATTATGATTTGTGAAAATCACATCTTTTAATATATACAATTAAGTGAAATGTAGTATGTTTACAGAGCTGTACAGCTGTCATCACTATGTAATCCGAAATGTTTTGGCAACCCCCAAAGACATTCCATATCTTTCCACACTAGCATCCATTCTTCCCCATATCCCTCCCTGGCTATTACTTACCTACTTTCTGCAGTGTGCATGGGTTATGTGAACACTGTCATTAACACAGGATTTATTTCACGTTTTTTCCTCTTTCTCTCCAAGCACACATGCACTTACATATGCACATATACATGTATATATTAAGCATGGGAAATACTTTGAGATTGAAAAAGAATCACAAATAGGTATTCATATGCCTCCAGGTGTTAGATATTAATATTATAAGCAAATATGGAAGTAAAGGAAAATGGGAAATCATCAATGTAGACTACACGGAGAACTAAAAGTCATTTGGAAGATGTATGTGGAGTAGTTAAGCTGTGGGCCATTATGATTCTATGATCAATGCTAACTTAAGGATCTTCTAATACCCCCAAGTTATTCTCTTAGGTGTCTGAACGTTCTATTAATTTGAACACAATCTGCCTAGAGATAGCATCAGATTCCACAGGGAAAGGGAAAGGGCTCAATTCTTTAACACTATATATATATATATATATATATATATATATATATATATATCCAGAGCATTGTTAATCTTTGGCTTGTGGTGGTACTGAGGATTGAATCTGGGACCTTGTACCCTCAAGCATAAATTTCTTTTATGTCTAACCACTATGCTATCTTTCCAGTCCTCTTCCTCCATTTTTTTAATTCCTATTTCAAGTCCAGGTAGTTAGAATACAGGTTCCAACAACCTAATCCTTGGGTTTGATTATTTTCTAGGACATTTTGTACAACTCAGAGAAATATTTTACTAAACAGCTGGCTTTTTGAAAAGGTTATAACTCAACAATAGGCAAATAGAATAGATAGATAAGATTGTTGGGAAGGGATATGAAGCTTCCATGCCTCCTATGAATTGGCCATTCTTTCTGAATTTCCACATGCTTACCAGTGGGAAACTCTCTGGAACTCAACCTTTTGAGTATTTATTGGAATTTCATTTCATTAGCTTGACTAAATCATTGACTAGTAGTGATTGAACTTGATATCCAGCCCTTCTCTCTCTCTTTTTTTTTCTTTTTCCTAGAAGTCAGGAGGCATGAGTGAATGTTCCAACCCTTAGATCTTATGGCTGATTTCACTGGCAATTTGGCTCTATCCTGAGGTGCTTCCCAAAGCCACCTCATTAACACAAACTCAGATGTGGTCCAAAGCTTTTAGAGCTTTATTGGTTTTATCATTTAGGAAATCCCAAGGGTGTTGGGAGCTCTGTGCCAGAAGAGATGAAGAAACATTTATTTCTCACTATAAAAAATAATAATAACATCACAGCCATAAAATTAGCCTGGCAGAGGGGTGAATCTTTGGCAACTCAACAGCTTTCTGTGTTTCTCCATATTTAAAATGGAGGTGATGATAACAATAGAGCACACACCACAGGAGTGAATGGAAGAGTCAATGAAAGAACACACATGAAGGACAAGAACACCATTTCATATTCAGAAATCACTCCTTAGATGTCAACTACTCTTACCTAAGATTCGATATAATTCTACAACTCAACTAGTTGATCATCTGAAAGTAACTTGGTTACTGATTCTGCTGGTGGTTTACACATTGAAGTGGCTCATTAGAATCTTAATAAGCTTCAGTGTCTCTCTACTTTCATGATTTCTGTTGCCTTTATGGTGCTTGTTTATTATCTTTCCTGTAGCTTTCTCATCATCTCACCAGCTACCAACCTCCTATAACCTGTAGGAGAAAACCTGAAGACTGACAAGTCCTGACAGAACAGGAAGTGTCTGTGTTGAGCGCAATGTTAGCCCTAATTCTGAGTCAATCTATTGTGTGTGAGAAAGGTCCACACTGAACAGAACCTGGGTATGTAACACACTCACAAGCACGCATGCACGCACTTGCACAACACAGAGAGAAACAGTATAAATGTAGTGAAAACTGTGACTTCTGAAAAGAAGGAGATACAGTTTTTGGACAACTTCATCCAATTTATAGAGCAAATGTTGTGATATTAAATGAGAAAACCAGAATACAAAACATTCAGAACAATGGAAGAGAAAATATATAACTTTTTAAAATATATTTTATTTTATTTTATTTATTTATTCCCTTTTGTTGCCCTTGTTGTTTTATTGTTGTAGTTATTATTGATGTCGTTGTTGTTGGATAAGACAGAGAGAAATGGAGAGAGGAGGGGAAGACAGAGAGGGGGAGAGAAAGACAGACACCTGCAGACCTGCTTCACCGCCTGTGAAGGGACCTGCCTGCAGGTGGGGAGCCAGGGGCTCGAACTGGGATCCTGATGCCGGTCCTTGAGCTTAGCGCCACCTGCGCTTAACCCGTTGTGCTACAGCCCGACTCCCAATATATAACTTTTTAAAAGAACTCTATTTTAAATAATTTTGGCAAGGGTCAATGCTATTTTTCTTTTCTAACCTTTATACTTGTGTTTCCACAGTCTTTCTAACGAACAGATAATACTCTTATAATGTACTTAATAGCTGATGAAGTCTAAATAGAAATATTCTTTAAAATGTAACCAGGTAAATTTATGACAAACCCACAGCTAACAACATTCCATTGGGGGAAAATCTGCAACTTTCCCCCTAAAATCAAATATCAGTGCCATACAGACTGGAAAGGAAGAAATCACCCCAGACCTATGGACATTTAATCTTTGATAAGGGGAACCAAAGTATTAAATGGAGGAAGAAGGCTCTCTTCAATAAATGGTGCTGGGGAAACTGGGTTGAAACATGCAGAAGAATGAAACTGAACCACTTTATGTCACCAGAAACAAAAATCAACTCCAAATGGAAAGGAAGAAATCAGGGAGTCTGGGAGTAACCCAGCAGCTTAAGCACAGGTGGCACAAAGCACCAAGGACCAGCGTAACAATCCTGGTTCCAGAGCCCAGCTCCCCACCTGCAAGGAAGTTGCTTCACAAGTGGTGAAGCAGATCTGCAGATGTATGCCTTTCTCTCCCCCTCTCTGTCTTCCCTTCCTCTCTCCATTTCTCTCTGTCCTATCCAACAACGACGATATCAATAACAACAACAATAATAACTACAACAATAAAACAACAAAGGAAACAAAAGGGAATAAATAAATAAATAAATATTTTTAAAAAGAAATAAAGCTATCACTACTTGCTGAAAACAAGATAATATACCTTGAGAACCACAAAGATTCCACCAAAAAATAAATAAATAAATAAACTCCAGGAGTTGGGCGGCAGCACGGCGGGTTAAGCGCAGGTCGCGCAAAGCGCGGACCAGAATAAGGACCGGGGTTGGAGTCCCCAGCTCCCCACCTGCAGAGGGGGTCGTTTCATAGGCGGTGAAGCAGGTCTGCAGGTGTCTTTCTCTCCCCATCTTTGTCATCCCCTCCTCTTTCCATTTCTCTCTGTCCTATCCAACAAGGACAGCAACAATAATAACTACAACAATAAAAAAAAGGGGGGCAACAAAAAGGAATAAATAAATATTAAAAAAATTTCTGGAAATAATTTTTAGCTAGCGAAACTGGACAGCCACATGTAGAAAAGTAAAACTAAACCACCACCTAACACCATACAGCAACATCAGATCAAAATGGATTAGAGATCTAGAAACTCTAAAATTTATATAAGGGGCCAGTGGGGGCACAGCTGGTTAAGTGCTCACATTACAGTACACAAGGACCTAGGTTCAAACCCCTGGTCCCCACCAGCAGGGAGGAAAGTTGCACAAGTGGTGAAGCAAATTTGCAGGTGTCTCTCTGTCTCTATCTCCCCCTCCTCTCTCAATTTCTCTATCCAATAACAAATAAAAGAAAAAGAAAGAAAAAGAAATGTCAAAATGGATGGCACTGGAGATAATTGTGCTTAGTGAGGTAAATAAACAGATGAAAGACAACTACCAAATTGTTCTACTTATATGTGGAATCTAGAGAACTGATACATATAAACTTGAAAAAAAAAAAAACAGAAACTGCAAACTGTTTCTAAGATTTGTGTGTGAAAACTATAGTGATTTTCTTTGGGAGGGAAGAAGAATAGAGATATAGAATCTTGGTGGTGGGTTGCTGTAAATTAACTTAAAAAAGAGGTTTGGGGTTGGGGCTGCTTGCGGCGCATAGAAGGAATTGCTGCGGGAGCTGGGAACTGGTTTAATCAATACATGGTTTATTAGGGTGAAACAGGTAAAAGGCAAAATAAGCAATTATCATCAAAGGTTAAGCGTACGCTAGGTCTATAAAGTCTGAATATGGTTATTAAAGTTTAGTCCCATAAGATAAACAATTATCAGCTCTGGTAAAGGCTGCTTATGGCTGTAGAGGGGTCTAAAAGTTTACTGGCTAGCAGAGTCACACGTGTTCAGTGCTCAGGAGAAGCAGCCATGGCACACCTGACCAGAAGAAGCTTCTGACCAGAAGAAGAAGCAGCAGCCAGGCAAAGAGAGGCTCCCGTGCTCCAAGTCCCTGCTTTTATGCATTCCCTTCTCTGAAGCACCTCCTCAGGGTGACCTCATTTGTATGCTAATAGTCCCAAACTCCTGCTGGGGCCACCACAATTCCCCACTTTTGATAATCTGTATGAGCATAAGAGAAATAAGCAAATCTTCAGTGATTCTAGGGTTACCCCTGCAAGCATTGCCTTCACCCCCAGAGTGCGGACGCAATAACTGGGTATCAGATAAGGCCCTGTTAGCCTGAAGACCTGTGGTCTAGTATCTGTGTCTAACCCAGAGATGGTCCATCACTCAGGGAGGCTCAGAACAGAGACTTACAGAGGCGTCCTCAAGTTCAAGTGGCTCCTGGGTGGCAATCGTGGCATATGCAGGGTGTTGGACTGCTGCAATCCATGCGTCAGCTTATTGTGTTCTTGTGAGGAGTCCACAGATGAGAGGGGCTTATCTGCTCAGCATGGGTGCAAGCAGGACCTGTGAATGAGAAACTAGAACAAACATACCCTATGCTTTAGCCTCAAGTTAGTCATTTTATTTCAATCACAAAGACTAGACAAATCACGAGGCATCTGCTAGAGAAGAAATAGCTCTGTGGAGAAAAGTAATGCTTAGCAGCTCTCTGATTAGAACTATGCAGTACAAAATTTAAAATATATAAAGCTCCTTGTATTCTGTTCATGTCTGAGAAATAGCCTTCCACAATTACTCATCTAGTGGGGTAGTAAGGCATGAGAAATGCATGTTTAGAAGAAATAACCCTTAATCTAGAAACATATTTAGGGTCATAGTTATATTTCAAAGGGCCTGTAGCTGTTTTTTTGTTTGTTTGTTTGTTTTGTTTTGTTTTGTGCCTGAGTCTGAAATCTGATTGGCAGGTGGATCCAAGTTATTGTCTGAAGAGATGATGTCATGGCTGGAAAAAGGACCAGAAAGCTGAATCAGGGAAGAGAGTAGCTCCCCAATATGGAAAGGGGTATAAATATTGTTGACTGTAAACCCCATCGATTTGATGTGATCTGGGGCCCATAATTATCTTAGGAGCCTGTGTGACCTCTGCATCCCTCTAGATCTGAGCTCACATTCTGTGGTCATGAGTAGGAACATTCCATGCTGCCCCATCTTCCTCAGATATAGCATAGAGTATGTTGTCCATCCTCCCTTTGGAGGATGGAACATTCTCTACCATTATTGGTCCAAGTTGAAGGCAAGGTCCTATGGGGACCCACAAAGTGGTCTATTTTATTATTCCTGATAGAAATGACCAGTAACAATGGAGAGAGGGATTTATTCGAGTTCTAGGCCCATCAAGTCTGTTTGGGAATCTCAGGACTCCCCGATTAGGGCCTCAGCTGGTGGAATGGCCTGATAGTGACTAAAGAGTCATCGTTAAAGTATGCCAGTCTCTGTACCCTTATTCAACTTTTGCAGTCCTTGCTTTGATAAGGTTAGCTTTGGAGTGAGTGAGAGAACTGTATTAGGAAGTAGGTGAGGAGGGTACCTGAGTCGAAGTGGACGCTATTTCATTATGAACTTGATACTGACTCACTACAGACTATTGTGTACTTCTGCTTTCAGGTATATATTTTGCGCTAATTTATGGACACATGTGAACATATGCCCTATCTAACGGGACCTGGCCTATATCTAGGCCTTGGGACCCTGTTAGGAAGTGAACCTTCTGGAATGGAATTAAAGAATACCATACATGAAAGGAAAGGTCTCACCCGAGTGATGAGGGTGAAGGGTTGGCATTCCATGCATGATGTCTCTGTACACAGTCTGAGGTGAAGCACGCTGAGATGGTACTCGTTGCATTGATTAGGTTGGAATTGGCGGATGCGATATCATTTGGTGTGACTTGAGAGAAGCATGCAGGGAAGTGAGCCCCACCCCAGAGGTTCCAGGATTGGGAGAAACATAGGCTCTATAGAGGAAGCTGGAGATTCCTATTGTCTTAGGGTCCAAGAAGACAATAGATAGTTATTGCAATAATCACATTGTCTGGCAATTGGGTTAATTTTGAAAAATTCCCTTGTTAGGATTTACTGCATCATACACACCATCACCATACTTTATGTCCTTTGACATCATTTGCATATATCTGTGCCACTGTGTAACCTACTATTAACCACAAATTAAAAAAACAAAAACCAAGTTGTAGCCAGGCCAGAGAAATAGCTTACTGATTTGTCTTATGTGTCACCAGGTTTCAAGTTGGACCCCCACACACACACTGCATGGAAGAAAGCTTTGGTACTGTGATCTCTGTCTTTATTGAAAAAGAAAATTAAAAAATAAAATACAAGGGGGCTAGGTGGTGGCACACCTGGTTTATCCCACATGTTACAGTGCACAAGGACCCAGGTTCAAGCTCCTAATCCCCACCTGCAGGGGGAAAGCTTCAGGAGTGGTGAAGCAGGGCTGCAACCTGTCTCTCTGTCCCTTTAACTCCCCTCCCCTCTTGATTTCTGGTGGTCTCTAACCAATAAATAAATAAAAATAGTTTAAAAATGTAAAAAATTAAAATAACATACAAGTATTTCTTTATAAACTCTTCTCCACTTCCCCTCTCTACTCCAACACTACCGGCAACCATTTTTTCTCATTGTTTATTATTAATTTTTAATTTTTTTTCTCTTTGATAAAGACAGAGAGGAAGTTGGATGAAAGAGAGAGAGAGAGAGAGACACCTTCAGTACTGCTTCACCACTTGTGATGGGAAATGGACCCGCATCCAAATACTCATACATAATAAATACTACTACTCGGGGTACCACTACTTCGGGCCCCTCAATAAGCTTTCTTGTGTTTTCTAGTCTTTCCCATTTCACAGTGATAAAGATATCACTATATTTTCTTTCATCAGCATAGGAGTCCATGTAAAGTTTTGGGTTCACCTTGCTTATTTTGGACATGCTGACTCTTCAAAACATAGTTTTAAAAAAAGAAAAATCCATCTACTTGGAGAAATCTATGGCATATGGCTCTCAGTTTGTTTTCCAGCTGTTTTATGTTAACCTTAACCATGGGAATTTCCCCCCACCCCAGATAATTTATATTTTAAAGCAGGATGCAGGTCGGGGGCGGGGAGAGTTGTACATTGGATGTGAGCATGTTGAAGTGCAGGGCATGAGAAGAATATGGGACTATTTTAGTGAGTTATGGTCGACTGTGTATAATTTTCAGCTCATTCTCATTCTCCCAGACTTTTCCTGCTCTTCTTTCTCTTTTGCCTTTTCCAAACTTCCACATAAACTCCTGTTTTGTCCTGGTCTGAGTGACTTGTGTTTCTGGAGTAATTCTAAACCTCTATATGGGTTTATAACGGCACCCTTTTTCACTCACAGGATCACGGAAGCAATTAATTAAAAACAGCAGGCACTTACCTGATGTCTTCAGGATGACTTTTAATTATGCTAAATGCCCTACTTTTCCTAATGAGGATGCTCTAAAAACCTCCACATGGCTTTCCCACACTGCCCTTGCACACAGACCCGGTGTCCAGCAGGAATGCTGCTGCCTGCCAGACCAAAGCCTTTCTCTGTGACAAAGCCTGCTATTGTGTCCACTGTGCAGCCCCACTGATCCTTCCCAAAGGGCCCTTTAGAACATACGCACACTGATTTCCATTCCCTGATGTGCTGGACACAATAATAGCCAGAGAACCATGGTAACTTGCCTTGCCTCAACACTGTCTAGTGTTTTCTGAAAACCATATCTGGCAGCTGGACTCGTGTGTGTGTGTGTATGTGTGTGTGTGTGTGTGTGTGTGTATAGTTGGAGGAGGGTAAACTTTACTTTTGATAGAGAATAAAGAACTTGAAAAAGTGACAAGGTGTCAGTGTCCTTCTGACTCAGCTGTTAAGGGGACTAATCCCAGCCCACAGCTGGATGTCCAAGAGACTGAAGGAGACCGTTCCTTTTGGGTAATTTCCAGCTGTTTCCAAATGCACTTGAGAAAATTCAATTTTTTTTTCCCCAAGTAGCACCTGCTCTCACAACCCCAAAGCAAGAGACTTGGAAACTAGCATAACAATTGGATTCATTACTTGCCCAAGAAATTGATTCCAACTAAGCTCAAAAGACCTTAGTATATTATTTGAGCATTTGCCAAATAAAAAATTCTGTCTATAAGGATTTTTATTTTTGCTAGACCAGTGCTGTTCATTCACATGAACTTGCCTCATTTTAAGAGATAATAAGATGAAATTAGTCTGAATGATGGGTGAGGCAATGAGAGGTTTCTGGGAATCACTTCACTTTCTTTTAAACAAAAAGAATTTGAGGAAGGTACTCAAGAATCCTAATTTTTTTTATCTGCAGGAAAAATTTTGTCAAAGGGAAACCCTAATAGAGTGATAGTTTTCATCCTCCATTTCCCCTGCAATTATGAATGAAAAAATTAGACTTTTCTAGAGTAAATATTTTCTTTCTTTTTTCTAATTTTTATCTTTATTTATTTATTAGATAGAGGCTGTCAGGAATTAAGAAGGAAAGGGGAGATAGAAAGGAAAAGAGACAGCGAGACACCTACAGCACTGCTTCACCACTCATAGAATTCTCCCTCTGCAGATGGGAAGCAGGGCTCAAACCTGAGTACTGTGTGCACTGTAACATGTGTGCTCAACCAGGTGCATCACCAGTCAGCCTCTCATAGTAAATATTTTCTTAGAGATTAGAAAAAAGAAGAAGAATTCACTGTACTTAAGTAGGGTGAGGAGAAGTTAGGAAGGAAGACAGTTTACAAACACTTCTCTGTGTTGAGACACACAGCTTGGTTCTGAGCTAGATGTTATCTGCATGTAGGGCTGTGTAGCACAAAGTAAAGTTTCACTGAGTAACTTCCAAGAGGAACAGGGTAAATAAACTGGCTAAGAGGGTGGTGTTGTTAGAGATGCTAAGCCACCAAAACTAGATACTAGTGGGTATGAAGGAAGTTCTTATTCCTACTGGAAGTTTAAATTGATAAGAAAAAAAGGACCTGGCCACTGGTGTGCCTGGTAGAATAAACACTGCCACTGCCATACTCGAGGACCTGCATTTAAGGACATAGTCTCCATCTTCAGTGAGTGGGAGAATTTTCACTAGTGGTAAAACAGTGCTGCAGGCGCCTTTCTTTCTTTCTTTCTTTCTTTCTTTCTTTCTTTCTTTCTTTCTTTCTTCTTTTATTCTCCCCATTCTTTATTTCCTTCTATTTAGAAAGAAAGAAGAAGGATGAAAGAAAGAAGATTAAAAGAAAGAGAAAAGGGAAAGAAGAGAGAAAGGAAGAGAGAGAGAAAGAAAGGAAAGCAAGAAAAAGAAAGAAAGGAAGAGAGAAAGAAAAAAAAGAAGGAAAATAGTCATCAGGAGTGATAATACACTACACTGTGTAGACATTGAACAACAGTAATATATATGTTGTGGTTATAAATAAATAAATAAGTAAGTAAATAAATAAAATTAATTGACAAGAAAACAACTGTGTACATCAAAACATAGATGATTTATATGGTGTGGACTTTGTCTAAGTTAGAAATGACTTTTAGGGCAGTTGGGCGGTAGCGCAGCGGGTTAAGTGCACTTGGCGCAAAGCACAAGGACCAGCATAAGGATCCTGGTTCAAGCCCCCAGCTCCCCACTTTCAGAGGAGTCACTTCACAAGCGGTGAAGCAGGTCTGCAGGTGTCTGTCTTTCTCTCCCCCTCTCTGTCTTCCCCTCCTCTCTCCATTTCTCTCTGTCCTGCCTAACAACTATGGCATCAGTAACAACTACAACAGTAAAACAAGGGCAACAAAAGGGAATAAATAAATAAATATTTTTAAAAAGAAGTGACTTTTAGATATCAAATACTGTTTATTAAATTTATTTATCATGAGGGAGAACTGATGAAAGAGAAGGGAGATAAAAAGAGCAAGAGGTTTTAACAGATGTGAAAAATGTGAAGAATCAAGCCCTGCAGAGATGTGAAGAAAGGTCATTCCACACAACAGAAACAGGAAGAGCTAAGGCAGGATTGTGTCTGAGGATCTGAAGGGTGGCACGACCACAGTGAGAAACTGGGTAGAATAAACCCGGAGGAGAGTACTAAAGGACTGAGGTCTGCGAATTTAGGGAGAGGGAGAATGATAGGCATTAATGTCAGTATGAGAATGTTGTTTTCAGGGCTGGAACATAGCCTTCCTTACCACGCATGAAGCCTTAGGGTCAAGCTCCATTACACATGGGAGCAAATTTAACTGTACTGGGGGAAGCTCCATGAATGTGAAGTAATGTCTCTCATCTTTCTCCTTAAATAATAAAATAAAATAATTACTGTATATTCCTGGAGGCCTCAGTTAATCCCCTCCCAAGTCTCATTCAAAATAAAGTAAGTCTTGTAAACCATTCATCCTCCCCCCCACCCCCAATAAAGGGGAAAAAATAAAATAAGTCTTAAAGAACTTTGTCTTGTGGTCCTGGAGGTAGTGTAGTGGATAAAGCCTTCGATTCTTGAGCTTGAGGTCCTAAGTTCGGTCCCCGGTAGCACATGTACCAGATTGATGTCTGATTCTTTCTCTCTCTCCTCCTATCTTCTTCATGAATAAATAAATATGATCTTAAAAAAAAAAAAGAACTTTGTCATCTACTTTGACTGCACTCGAGACATTGGGTGGTCTTTAACATGGGAGCACAGTGTTCTGATATACATTTTTATAGGTGGAGTTGTCTTAGGCTAAGGTGCAAATAACCAAGTAAAAAATAAATGGGCAGAATATAAAATACTTTGAAGGAAGAAACAACTCACTTTACCAATGAATTAGAAATGGGCAGTGGGTGGGGGGGGCAGGTAGATAGCATAATAGTTATACGAAGAGACTCACAAGGCTGAGGATCAAAAGTCCCAGGTTCAATTCCTCACACCACCCTAAACCAGAGCTGAGCAGTGCTTTGACAAAATTAAATAAATAAATATTAACATCAAATGATACCAAAAAAGGAAACAGAGAGTTAGAAAAGTGAGTCAAGAATAATGTGTTCTTTTTTTTTTTTAATCTAAGTGCCAGAAAGGGAAAGGGATGACAGGGAAAACTGGGGAAGTCTTAAACCAAAAATGAATTCCAATCTCCAAAATTTCTCTGATACTCTAGATGGTGATGTTTTTTCCAGGACTCTCTGGCATGGAAGCCTTCATACAAGTAGGGCTGCTCTGCCATCCACCAGTGTGACACTCAAGAGTTGTTAAGGAACAGAAGCTGAAAAATTATTTCTACCAAACTTTCTTTATCATGAAGGCAGATACATTCTGAGTTTTCAATGATTTTGTACACTGTAGGATAATAGTCCATAGAAATTTATTTATATGAACTTTATTTTATAGTGGAGGAAGAGAGATAATAAACAGATGAAAATATGACATAGCAGATATTACATGGACACTAGAGATTTTTGCACACAGCTAACACCCTCTAGAATGAGAAACCATCTCATTTCCATGACCACAATACCACCATCTTTCTACTTTTGGGAATGTAGCTTTGAAATAAGAGGAAGGAGGGACTCTTTGGGGTTAAAGAGTATGTGTGGTTTCATGGAAATCATAAGGACACAGAAGTACTGGTGCAATTTTTTGACCCTGGAACATAGGGAAATAAAGTCTCCTATTAGCCCAGTATGAAAAGACCAGAATAGTTTTTTCTTTGAAAAATGAAAGCTGGCATTCATTCCTGAGGTCTATGAGGATATATTCCTTCGGAAAAGGAATGAGTCTTAAAGCTCTGTGATTATAATTATTAGTCATAAAATTTATTTCTGACCAATATATATATATATTTTTTTTGCTCATGGAATATTTAAGACAGTGTAATTGCTGTCCTCACACAAACTTGTACTCATCAGTTTGAGAGGTGAAAGACAGAGGATCTAGGAACGAGGATGAAGTGAGTGAAGCAAAAGTACCCACTGGGAAAAATTCAGAGAGGCAAGTGAAAAGACAAGAAAAGTCTCCTTGCCCTACTTTGTAATGTACCCAAGATCAACTCTACCTCACTACCTCCCTCCCCTTCCTTGAGTCTTTCCCACCCCCCAACACACACACATCATCCCATAAAAGTAAAGGGTGAGTATGCGGTGACTTTTTTTTTAAATAGTAACTTTGTCATAATGAAGCCTATCAGTATTGTTAATCCAACTACTTAAAAGAGTAGACATTGGGGGGAGGCTTTTTTTTCTTTTTCTTTTTCTTTTTTTTTTGACACTGGGCTTCCACTCAAGTGCAATTCCAGAGAAACAGAGAAAGACCACCACAGAAAAAGGCTTCCTTAGAGACATGTTACTCCTGTGTGGTGTTGTCACTTGAAATCTATGCCCTGCATATGATAAGTCATTCAAGCTACCAGCTGAACCGTGTTCTGACCCCTGGGACCAGGTCTTAAGCCAGAGTTTTTACACATGCCCTCTGAACTAATCATCAATTATCAGTGTTTGTTTTGAGATGTTGTAAATTGCATAGATGATAAATGAATACATACTTACGGGAAAAGCAAATTAAATATGAACCTAATATGTAGATTCTGGGAGGCTGAACAATTTTGGTTAGAATAGAATAAAGATGAGATGTGAAACTAAGCTTTACTTCCTTATCCAAAGTCTCCTGAGTGACTGAAATAGTTTACATGTATTTTCATGTAGAATGAAAGAAGGTGGAATTAAAGTTGTTTGTGTAGAATGGTGCAATGCAAAGTAGGGAATGGGCTATGAAAGACTGGAATACTGTTTTAATGCGTGGTCATACCCTTCAGGCTTCCTCTTTGAGCTTCTATGTGTGTCTAGTCTGATAACAAACCACTCCTTCTTGCATTCTGGATCCAAGGAGATAACACAAAAGACTTTCTTAAAACTGTAAAGTAGTATGTATGTCAATACTGATAATGATGAAATATTGTGTTTGAGTTTTAGAAGAAAGATAAGTAGAAGCTTTGGGCAGCTATTGGCCAATATGTGATTGATATCTCATTGGAAAAGAAAACACACACCCACAAGCAGAGAGACAGAGACAGAGACAGAGAGAATATTGAACAGAACAGCATGGAAATGGGGAGTTGCAAAGCATATGCATCTTGTATTTACCCAGCATACCCTTAGTCCTGATAGTTTAATCTTCTCATTTATTCCCCAGATTTTTACTGAGTAGAAATGAAGTTGATGCTGACAGAAATCAAGATGAAAAATAGTAACCTCTGCCCTAGAATCAAAGAGCTATTTAGTCCTCTGACTAGGATGGGCTTTTGCATCACTGAGATTCGGGGGAAGCATCATCTGGGCCCTGGTGAAGCAAATACTGTAAATATATAAATACTGGTCACATTCCAAAAGTGACACATGAAATTCATGCACACAGGAACATCTGGTAAGCTTTTGACTTAGGACCAGATGGAAGGGGCCAGGGGGTGGAGCAATAGACTGAAAGCATGTATTACCATGCTCAAGGATTCAGGCTCAAGGCTTTAGTCCCTACCTGCAGGGAGGAACTTCATAAGTGGTAAAGCATTGATGCAGTTATCTCTCTCTCTCTCTCTCTCCCTACCTACCTACCTCCTATTCCCTCTGAGGTTCTCTCTGTCTCTATCTCTCTATCACTACATACATACATACATACATACATACATACATACATACATACATAGATAATCAGATGGGAACAGTCCATACTTTGGTGATGGGATGTTTTACTAGGATACTCTTCCATATGAAATACATTTATAACAAAGTGGAATCATTTGGGGGGGGGGACAAAAATCATGATTATGTAACTATAGTTTTCTTCTCTTTTAATTTTTTAAGATTTTATTTATTTACTCATGAAGAATGACAAGAGGAGAGAAGGAACCAGACATCACTCTGGTACATGTACTACCAGGGATTGAACTCAAGACCTCAGGCTTGAGAGTCCAAAGCTTTATCCACTGTGCCACCTCCCAGACCACAGTTTGGTTTTTTTTCCTTCTACTTTCAAATATATCAACCCTCTATAGTTTCCATGTATTTAGTAATCTCTCACATATTTATGACCCTTGAGATTTGAGTTAGTCTCTCTATTTTAAGCTATCTTTTCTGCTTCCTGTGTTACTGCTTTCCTTTTGAAGTATATTAGATCAGAAAACATTATCACTGGACTGAGAGAGTTTGTCAGGGTAAGTAGAGAGGGACTCATAATAAAAAGTCAGGAAAACATTGGTTTCTTTCCAGTTTTATCACTATCCAGCTATTTTGGGGGAAAACATTATGCATGTTGCTTTTCCTCTTAATGAAAATGAGGATATAGATTTTACCATTTCTAATGGTCTGACAGGCTTTTAAAATTCTATTCTCTCACTTCATTGTGTCAAATGCTATTTTGAGGTAATTACCGATGACTTAATATTTATCTCTAAGCATAGACTCTTTTCCTCAAAAGGCTTCCCAGGAACTGAGACTCTGATGCACGTGTGGTAAGAGAAACTCTACAGTTTCAAAGTTTTCTTTTCTTTCTTTGGCATTCTGCCTGTTTTCTTTGCTTCATTCTGGTTTCTTAAAATATATATATATATATTGCTCTGGCCACTATAGAACATTTACAGTGAGCCCCTACATTATACTATGAGGGGAAAAAAGAAACAGAAAAAAAGAAAAGCAGAAATAGATTGGACATATATACATGCTTTTTTACAACTTTTCTGATGACACACTAGAAATTTTGTCACATTTCCTAAGCAGACAATAGAGTTCGTCAAAGCTCCCCGCGCCTTGTCGGTGCTACTCCCTTTTCTGGTTATTTTCTACAACCCTCTCCAGCCTTAAAACCAATTTCAAATATCACTTCCTCTGTACAACCTGCCAGAGAACTTCCACTTTTGCATTCATCATATTGCACTGTAATTGTTTGTTTACACATCTGTTTCCTCAACTAGTCTCAGAGCTCCCTGAGGTCGGAAATCTTGTTCAACATTTCAACTTCCTGTTGGCTGTAGGAAAGTCCAGAGCCAGCAAGGTGGCCCACCCTAAGCAAGTATGTGACCCTGCAGAGAAGGCGTTTTTTTCCAGCCTCCACATTTTCTCCTCCTTCTTAGGCTTAATCTAGCTTATCTATTTTCAGTTCCTGTTATCTGGCAGCATTGTTTATATCTTTGTAAGTTATCTGAAAAAAAAATCTCAACAGAGAGGTTTTAGTCAGAAAAATATTCACCTACCTATTTTTCTGCCTAAAAGCAAAATTACTATCTAGAAGCAGATAAATACATGCTTATTAAAAGGCATAATAGCAATATCTGATTCTAACTATGGACCAGGCACTGTTGTATGCAATTTACATGTATTAACTCATTTAATTGGAAGAGTGGCACCTATTTTCCTCTTTGAACTTACAACCACACTTAAACTGAGAATGTGGAGGTAACTGGTAGAAGCTCTACAAGCTCAAAGTGCAGAGTCATAGTCAAACAAAGAGGATACAACAGGAAGAAGGTAATTCATTTCTCTGTTGAGTCATCCACAGAATTCCATAGATGAAAGTTATACGTGCTCATTTAATATCTAAGTGCCACAGAGCAGGTAGAATTTTGATTTCATATATAAGATGCTATGTGAAATTTCAACCCACCCCCACCCCCAACTTATAAATCAGGATTTTATAGAAATTTGAGAAACCACACTCAAACTCCTCTGTGTTCTTCCTACCTCTGGAATTTTTTGACACAAAAAGACTCATGCCTAAGACTCTGAGGAGATCTAGATCCAGACCCCAGTACCATCATAAGCCAAAGCTGGACAGTGCTCTGTTAAAAAAAAAAAATGCTGGGGAGTCGGGCTGTAGCACAGCGGGTTAAGCGCAGGTGGCACAAAGCACAAGGACCGGTGTGAGGATCCCGGTTCGAGCCCTGGCTCCCCACCTGCAGGGCAGTCGCTTCACAAGCGGTGAAGCAGGTCTGCAGGTGTTTATCTTTCTCCCCCTCCCTGTCTTCCCCTCCTCTCTCCATTTTTCTCTGTCCTATCCAACAATGGCGATAACAATAATAACTACAACAATAAAACACCAAGGGCAACAAAAGGGAATTAAAAAAAAATTGCTGTCGGGAGTTGGGAGGTAGAGCTTCGAGTTAAGTGCATGTGGCTGTGAAGCGCAAGGACCCGTGTAAGAATGCCGGTTCCGAGCCCCCTACTCCTCACGTGAAGTGGAGTGAATTCACAAGCAGTGAAGCAGGTCTGCAGGTGTCTATCTTTCTCTCGCCCTCTCTGTCTCCCCCTCCTCTCTCCATTTCTCTCTGTCCTATCCAACAACAATGACATCAGTAACAACAACAATAATAACTACAACAACAATAAAAAACAAGAGCAACAAATGGGAAAATAAATATTTAAAAAAATTTTTTTTAATTGCTATAAAAGCCTGTGCTCTCTCAGCCAGTTAATTGGAGAAATTGGCTCCTGTTCTGAAGCAAATAGAGGTAACCAAGGGGACTGCAGGGGCAGGCTGGAGGAGAAAAAAAAAATCTGGTCATAATCCTTATTCCCTGCATAGACATTGCAATGCATCACTTGTACAATGACATCAGAATGGTAGTTAAGCTTGAATCATTCCTTGGATACTTTTCTATGATGACTCCAGATTCTAATCTGTGCATTTGTATGTCTACTTTTGTACTCAGAAAAGGGATGGTTGACTTCTTGACCTCAGATAAAAAATAAAGCTCTGAATGACCCTGAGTCACTCGTAGGTGGAGCAATGTTGGCCAACTGGTTACTTTCCCTGCAGTAAAACTGAAGTCACAGACCTTGACGAGAATTTGAAAGGCCTAAACCCCCTTTCCAGGGTTTTCAACTGTCATAGACAGAGGAGGAGACTAAAACTTAGGCAGTGATTTGAGAACTTAAATAATGGGATATTTCTGTTCCCGCTTTGCCTTTAGTTAACTAGTTGGCTATTCCTGAATCTCTTAACATTTTAAATATGAAAATGGTCCTTTTCAGAATGTAACTTTTTTAAAACGCTTAATCTCTAATCCTTGCTTTGTAACTCATGAAAGTCATAGACACACATCTTACAAATGACTCCTCTCTCTCTTTCTCTCTCTGTCATTAGGACAGAGAGAAATCGAGAGAGGAAGAGATAGAGGAAAGGAAAGAAAGATAGACACCTGCAGACCTGCCTCACTGCTTGTGAAGAGGACCCCTTGTATGTGGGGAATGGGGGCTCGAACCCAGGCCCTTGTGCTTAGTAATATGTGCACTTAACTGAGTGCACCACCACCTGGCTCCCGCTTTTCTCTTTCGTTAATGAGAAGGGTTTCCTACATAGCTCTCTTTAGGGCAAGCAGGCTGAATTGGAAGATAAGACCAATCACATAATTTATTTCAGTGACATATACAGGAATGGAGGATCATAACTCCAAAGGAAAATTAGATGGTGGTAGCCTTAGAAATAGACACAGCGGGGAGTCAGATGGTAGCACAGTGGGTTAAGTGCACGTGGTGCTAAGCACAAGGACTGGCGTAAGGATCCCTGTTCAAGCCCCTGGTTCGAGGCCCCGGCTCCCCACCTGCAGGGGAGTCGCTTCACATGCAGTGAAGCAGGTCTGCAGGTGCCTGTCTTTCTCTCCCCCTCTCTGTCTTCCCCTCCTCTCTCCAGTTCTCTCTGTCCTATCCAACAACAACAATCACTACAACAATAAAATAATAAGGACGACAAAAGGAAATAAATATTTTTTAAAAAGAAAGAAATAGACACAGCGTAGTGTGATTACTTTGAGATACATGGAAAAGTCCATCTGACCAAAATTACTTTGAATACAGCAACTTCAGAGATTCAGTCCTTTCAGTTAATGAGTTAACATTTCAAATGCAGCCATATGTAGGAACATTGACTTGCTGTAACTCTTAATTCTTCACACCTTCATCTGACTTGTTAGAAGTAGACGATGAGGACAAGCCTGACTGAGGAATGAGAGAACTAGAGGGAATATTGATGTAAAGACTGTACTTCCCAAGAGCATCACAAGAAAGGATCTTTTCATTTTAGGGAAGATAAGACAAAAATGCAGAGAAAGGGAGGTGGGATTGGGGGGGTGGCACACCCGGTTAAGTGCACACAATATTAAGTATAAGAACCTATACAAGGATCCAGGTTTGAGCCCCCAGCTGGCTCCCCACCTGTGGGAGGGAAAGTTACTTCACAAGTGGTGAAGCAGGTCTGCGTGTGTCTATCTTTCTCTTTTCCTCTGTATCTCACACTCCTCTCTCAATGTCCATCTGTCCTATCAGAGAGGGAGGGGGAGAGGAGAGAGAGAGAAGCAGCTGGAGAGCAATAAAGACAAAATTGAGCTGTCTCATTATTTCCTACAGCTATAGGTAGAGTTATTGAACTACACAGCAAGAAATATCCTATAGCTAGTATTTTTATTCTTTGTTCCTCCTCCTCCTTCCTTTTTTGCTTTTTGTCAATACTTTCTAATAAAAATCTTTGAGTGGAGTAGGGGAGATCGCATAATAGTTATACAAACTTACTCTCATGTCTGAGGCTCTGAGATCCTAGGTTCAATCCCCTATACCACTATAGGCCAAAGTTGAGCAGTACTTTGGTTTAAAAAAAAAAAAAGCTTAGTGTCTTGTTTTGTCTAAAAATGCATATGAAGTTAGTTGGGCTGGGGAGATAACATAATGGTTATTCAAAAAGACTCACGCGTGAGGCTCTCAGGTCTCAAACTTAATCCCCTGAACAACCATAAACCGGAGCTGAGCAGTGATCTGAACTCTCTCTGTATCTTGCCCTCTGTGTGTCTATGTCTCGTTGGAATAAAGTAAATTATAAAATAAAATAAAAATAAAGTTAGTTATAAACTTCAGAGACTGGGAATAAAGATTGAGAAAATTTCTGATGTGAGAAGAGGTTTTCTTTTGTTTTCCTTCTTGCTGAGGCATCACCAGTCTAGGTGGACTTTCTCAGGAAGAAAGAGAGAGGTAGTGGCAGAGTGAAGAGATACCAGAGCATCTGGTGGGGCACATCAGGTTAAGCGCACATAGTGCAAAGCTCAGGGACCCCAGTCTGAGTAAGCCTCCAGCTCCCAAACGCAGGGGGCGGGTCACTTTACAAGCAATAAAGCTAGTCTGCAGATGTCTTTCTCTCCCCCTCTCTATCTTCCATCCTCTCTCAATTTCTCTCTGTCTTATTCAATAAAACGGAAGGAAAAAAAATGGCCCCTAGGAGCAGTGGATTCATTAGTGATAACCCTGGAGGCAAAGAGAGAGAGAGAGAGAGAAAGAGACCACAGTACCGAAGCTTCACACAATGACTTGAGACTGAAACTTAAACTTGAGTTGAACTCATAACAAAGCTGGCACACTCTCAGGAGAGCTACGTATGAGTCGATACATAAGGGCCAGGCGGTGCTGAACTTGGGTAAGTGCACATATTACAGGGTGCAAGGACACAGGTTCAAGTCCCTAGTCTCCACCTGCAGGGGGAAAGTTTCACAAGTGGTGAAGCAGTGCTTCAGTAGTTTCCCCTCTCTCTCTCTCTCTCTCTCTCTCTCTCTCTCTCCCCACCCTCTCAATGTCTCTGTCTTTATTGAATAATAAATAAAAAATAAATAAACTTTAAAAAAATATTTAAAAATCAGCTTTATTGAGATATAACTTACATACTATATAATGTACATACTTAAAGTATACTTGGCTTATAGTCATAGTTTTTAACTTTTACAAGTATGGCAATATATGTGTGTATATAAAATTTGTATATACATGTGAATAGGTATGTGAGTATCAATTTTTCCATTTTAATCATGTTAAGTTTATGTTGAACAGAAATTTTAAAACTTATGTTCATAGAAGAACTCTTGTCACTTGCCTCTTGCTCATAAATGTGAAACTGAAAATACGTATATTGGCGTATAAAATGTGGATCAAACAATCTTCTGAGATAAACTTCTGTTTATGAGCAGGGATTTCAATGGCTCTTAAGAAACTCCATTAACATTCAGATGCTTCAAGGCTCCCAGGGACCTTCCAGGTTCTAGACTGCCCCAACATCCTCTTCCGAGAATACTGTACCAGGGTCGGTCAGGACTCTGAAGAGATAAGTGCTCAGAAGGTAAAAATATTTTCCCTGCTTCCCCTCGGGCACTTTAGTAAGCAGAGTCCTATCTGTCAAGAAGATGTCCAGTTAGCTGAATAAAGATTAGGAGTCTATGCAGAAAAGATCTGATCTAAACTTGTTAGAGAAGAAAGGAGAGACAGAGAAATGTTCCTTCCAGAGGTCTGTAACTTGTAGATGACCTGGTCTGGATTGAAGAAAGGGTAGCATGTTTGTAATGACAGCCTGAAAATAGCACTATGACTCACTAAATAGCTCAAGTAAAGGGGATTTTGCTGCTTCAAACTTCAAAGGATTCCACCATTCCCCTTAACCATGTGACCTATATTTCAAGGTCACTCAACTTCTTCTGCTATAACTGGCTTTTCTCTGTTTTTTTTTTCTGTCGTAGGCTGCCATGCTCTTGACAGCATTTATTTGGCTCTCTGTCATGTGCAATAGTACTACAGCTTGTTTCTTTCAATTTTGAACCAGTGCCTCATTTCCCTGGTGGATTCATAAACTTTTCAATAGAAGGCCCCTCTTAATAATTTGGACTCCCTCAAAGTTCTTGGCAGGATGTCAATTGTAATACCTATCTATGTTTTTCTTTACAAGGAGTTTATAATAGAGTGACTTGGTGAGTTTCTTCAAAGTATTTGTGTTCAGGCTGTAATACAGGAACTTTGACTTCTTATAATGTTAAAGTTTTTTTTTTTGGGGGGGGGTTGGTACCTCACCTGGTTGAGCACATATGTTACAATGCACAAGCACCCAGGTTTGAACCCTCAGTCCCCACCTGCAGGGGCAAAGCTTTGTGAGTGGTGAAGCAGGGCTGCAGTTGCCTTTCTGCCTCTCTCCCTATTTTTCCTTTCCCTCTAGATTTATGGATGTATGAGTTTTAGAATTTTAAGAAATTCTCTGGGTAATTTTGATGAGCCTCCCAGGCAAAGAGCTGTTCCATTGTATGTTTACGCCATGCAAACGGTTGATTGTCAACAACCACCATTACCTCAGGCTCCCTTGCTCCATTCAAGATTTCATGGTAGGGTAGTTTTTATGTTCCTTGTCTTGGGCTAAAATTAATAACAACAAACAGTTCTTGAACAATTCCCAGGTATTGTTTCATGCGCTTAACACATACCATCTCATCCCATTCCCATAGCAAATCTGAGAGCAAGGGGCCCTGCTGTATCCATTGTACATCAAAAGAAATTGAGATCAGAAGTATCTAGTAATTTGCCTGCCACACGTCACAGCATATAGTTGACAAGTGACAGAGTCAGGGCACCAATCCAGGTCCTGGCCCTTCTGGTGAGTTAAGATGAACAGCTTGGAGAACAGATTGCAGGAGAGATTCTCTGATTTTGCCACCTGAGTATCTGCTTGGAAAGGTCCCTTATAAGTTTATTGGGGAAGCTCTAAACCAGGTTGGCCCTGACATGTTACTGCTCTTCTCCAGTGGTTCTAGCAAGTTTGGCAATGGAGCTATAAATAAACTCAGCTGACTGAAAAATTCCCTTTACATTTCTTAACAGATGATTGTTTTGTCCAAAATATAATAACACGTAGTTAAATTCAGAGCAAGGTAAAAGTAAGCACACTGTGTAATTTTTTTTTTTTTTGCTTTATTTTTCTTATATTTGATAGGACAGAGAGAAATTGAGAGGAAAGGAAGAGGTAGAAGGGGAGTGAGACAGAAAGACACCTGTTGTGGTGCTTTACTGTTTTCTGAAGCTTACACCCTGTTGTTATTAATTTGAATCTGGGTCCTTGCATCTGGTAACATGTGTGCTCAGCTGCTGACTACCCAGCCCTTAAATATTTTTTAGGATTATTTAGTGATTCTGTTACTTCATATTCTTTAGCTATTAAACTAGAAGGTCTTCAGAATCCAAGAGGGTAGGTTTGAAGGAACACTGCTTGCTCTGCTCTCCAAAGCCAGCACACAGTCCTCCTGGGGCTCTTGTAATTAGCCTATTGACTGGAGACACTTGAAGTCAAATTTGCTGGGTTGCCAGCGACAGTCTTAAAGTGTTGTCCACCTCTCAGTGAGAGACCTCCATGCTGCTTTGCAAATTGTGTCAACATTTTGGCAAAATGGCACTTAGCTCTCAATGTGGATGTGATGAATCACGGTAGGCAGGAGAAGCAAAAGTATTCACAATAGCTAGCCTTCAAAGAACTAAATAAAGAATATATCCTTTGGGCCTTAATCTCCCAAGCCAGTAAAGCATATAATGCTTAAGATAGTAATTGTAAATCCCATGACATGTATCTTTCTAAATTTTTTCCTTTTATTGTTTAACGTTGTCTCTTTAGAAACTGCTGAAGCATCAAAGTTGTTCTAATTCTAACATGTGAAAATATATTTTTACTACCAAAATTAAAAAGTGAAGAATTAATATATTTTGGTTGTTATTCATTCAAGCCCTGTGGAAATGAACTCAGGGCCTTTTACATGTACAATACCGTTGAATAGACTTCTGGGCCTGGATTTTGTTCTTTCTTTTTTAGAGAGAATGAGTGAAAATGAGAGGCTACAGAACACAGTTCCGACATATTCATTTCAAGAGATTAAACCTGGGATCTCACACATGTAAGTCCTGATTTCTACTTGCTGTGTCATCATGCTGATTATACCCACTGCTTGTTTAAAGAGATTTTTGAAGTTGGTAGTTTGAAATCCACACTTACAACTAACAGCAACAATAAAAGCAATATTAATTACGATATTAATGTTCAATCAACCTAAAAAGGTGACTAAAGGGGAAAATAAGTCTTAAGACAACAAGCAGAAAGCTCCAGCCCAGACCACCTGAACTCAATTCTCTGAGAGTGGTGCAGTTATCTGCAATTTCAATCAGTTTCTGGTGGTTCTGTTTTGTAGATGTTTATTATCTTCTTATTGTATAGCTATAGTTTTGGCAGCCATGCTTTTTCCCCAGTGACTGTCCTTTCTACCACAGAGTGAGTTCCTAACCTGTGTGTGTGTGTGTGTGATTTTTTATTAGTGATTTAACAATGATTAACAAGATTTTAAGATAACGGGTATAATTCCACACAGTTCCCAACATCAGAGTTCCGTGTCCCGTACCCACCATTGATTGGAAAGTTCCCTATTTTTATCCCTCTGTAAGTAAGGGCAAAAATTCTTTATGGGGTGCAGAGGGTGGAAGGTCTGGCTTCTGTAATTGCTTCTC
Source organism: Erinaceus europaeus (assembly GCF_950295315.1). NCBI lineage: Eukaryota > Metazoa > Chordata > Mammalia > Eulipotyphla > Erinaceidae > Erinaceus > Erinaceus europaeus. The sequence goes on along the minus strand of NC_080165.1, from coordinate 137,825,019 downwards.
CACTGGACATGGATGTTGGCACGTCAATTCATACTCCCAGCCTGTTTCTATCTTTCCCTAGTTGGTTAGGGCTCTGGAGAGGTGATGTTCCAGCACTCATTGGTGAGATCGTCTGCTCAGGGAAATCAGGATGGAATCATAGTAGCATCTGCAACTTGATGCCTGAAAGGTGATAAACTATAAAGCAGGACAAATTGTTTAATAAATAAGAACCCAAAGGTAGAAATAGAGCAGATGGAACTAGGGGTCTTTCTGTGAGAAGAAGCTAGAAAATTTATTTTAAGTGTGTTCTAAGGAGCCCATGACTTCAGTAACGTTTGCCTGAGTATGACAGCTAACATGCAGGTGGACTAAAAAATCTTATCTGTGAAGATGGTTTCAGAGTTGAGAATAAGACTAGAAAGCTGGTTTAGGGCAGAGAGTAGCTCCCAAACATGAGGAAAGTATATAAATGCCCACTGATTTGAGTCAAGACCCATATATATTCCTATTTAGCACACTATTATGCTCTCCACTAAGAGTGTGCTAAGACTACAGATGTTTTCTTAGAATGTTTAAAAACAGCGAAATAGAGTACATGGGGTTTCCAAAGAAATAAATCGCAACAAAATGCAATTATCAGAGGGAAAAAAAAATGTAACGTACTGTCACCTATTTTCTTTGCTTTTAAAAATGCATCAGTGAGTAATTTCTAGGGGTGGGTGTAATAATTACCAGTGTTTCAAGGCAGTGATCAGCATAAATTACATTTTGACATATTTAACAACTGGTATGATTCTGTTAATAATTAATATTTCTAGTCATGGTGTTGCTAATACCATGAATACCACTAGTTTATTGTTTACCTTTAAAAATAGAAGGGATGTGGTGATATCTCATTGTGGACTTAATTTCCCTTTTCATAATAATAATAAGTAGTGGTGAACATCTTTACATGTGCTTGTTGGTCATCTCAGTTTCTTTTTTTCTTTTCTTTTTTTTTTTTTTTTTCACCAGAGCACTGCTGAGCTCTGCCTTATGGTAGTGTAAGGGACTGAACCTGGGATTTTGGAACTTCAGGCATGAGAGCCCCTTTGCGTAACCATTATGCTATCTACCCTCCACCCATCTGTACAGTTTCTTTGGAGTACTGTGCAGATTTTTCTGGCTTTTCCCTCTTTTTAAAATTGTAATGTCCGCTCAGAGAGAATTTTTTACATCAAGATGACCAGAAACAAAACACTGGCATGGTTGAGGGAAGAAAATATTTCTCATATAGTGCTGATGGGAATGTAACTTGCTGGGAAACAGTATATATCTGCTTGAGAAAATTAGCAATAGATTTAGTTCTAATTTTGAATTGGTTCAGCAATTACATTTTTAGGTAGCTACTTGAAGAATATGATTCAAACAGATGAATAGACTCCCATGTTCAGTGCAGCACTATTTATAATATTTAAGATATGAAAAACGAAGCATTCATGGGCAGGCAGTGGTGCACCTGGTTAAGCGTACATGTTACAAAGTGCGAGGACCCCGGTTCAAGCCCCCAGTCCCCACCTGCAGAGGGGAAGCTTCACAAGTGGTGAAGCAGGGCTGCAGGTGTCTCTCTGTCTCTCTCCCTTTCTATCTCCCCCACCCTTCTCAATTTCTCTCTCTCTCACCAATGATAAATATAAAATTTTACAAAAAGAAACGTAAGCATTCAGAAATTAATATTTGGATAGAGAAGAGGTAGTCTATATTCAGTGGAATATTATTCTGATATTTTTAAAACATGATGTCGTTCTGCACCGCGGAGAAGAGAGAGAATATTGCTATTTTCAACAACATGGATGGAATTTAAGGTGATTATGTTAAGTGAAATGAGGAAAATAAAAATGCGTTGTGTTGTTGAAAAATAAACAACATACAAAGAAATGCTAAATGTTACCTGGAGATTAGATTGGTAAAAGCTAGAAAGTGATTTCTTTTCTCATCTAAATTCATGAACTTCCTAAAATCCAACACTGAGTTTGTGTCAGCTTAATCCAAACCTCAATTTACTTTTACTAGAAAGAGGTAGATGGTAGTTATTTGGAAACTATTTCATCTTAGTTCAATTATATTATTTTTAAAATTAGTTCTAAATAAACTAGAGGCAAAGAATCTGCTAAATATAGGACATATCAAAATAGTAGACACACAAGGGGTCATTCTTATTTTCCCTGAAATTATGCAGGGTACCTGATTTCTGAAAGGCAGCTATGCTCACCACTATACCACCAATGCCTCCTGGGTATGTGATTTCTTTTTTTTTTTTTTTTTCAGTTCCTTTTTCTTTTTTTTTTTTTATTTAAGAAAGGATTAATTAACAAAACCATAGGGTAGGAGGGGTACAACTCCACACAATTCCCACCGCCCAATCTCCATATCCCACCCCCTCCCCCGATAGCTTTCCCATTCTCTATCCCTCTGGGAGCATGGACCCAGGGTCATTGTGGGTTGCAGAAGGTAGAAGGTCTGGCTTCTGTAATTGCTTCCTCGCTGAACATGGGCGTTGACTGGTCGGTCCATACTCCCAGTCTGCCTCTCTCTTTCCCTAGTAGGATGGGTCTCTGGGGAAGCTGAGCTCCAGGACACATTGGTGGTGTCTTCAATCCAGGGAAGTCTGGTATCTGATTTCTTAGAGCACTCTTACATGTCCACCTTATGAGCTAACTATAAAGTCAAGTGTTGAAAGGGAGATTAGAATACCTCTGGGAGAAAATTTTATTTGCAGTTTATAGATTCTCAAAATCCTTTAAAGCAAGCCTACTTCATGATTCCCACACTAATTTTTTTTAATGGTTTACAGTATAGTCTTTTTTTTTCTTTGTTGGGGAATTAATGGTTTATAGTCAACAGTAAAATACAGTAGTTTGCACATGTGTAACATTTCTCAGTTTTCCACATAACAATTCAACCCCTGCTAGGTCCTCCCATCTGCCGAGGGGAAGCTTCACAAGTGATGAAGCAGGTCTGCAGAAGTATATCTTTCTCTCTCCCTCTCTATCTTCCCCTCCCCTCTCAATGTCTCTCTGTCCTATCCAGTAAAATGAGAAAAAAAAAAAAAATGGCTGCCAGGAGCAATAGATTGGTAATGCAGACACTGAGCTCCAATGATAACCCTGGAGGCAAATTAAGAAGAAGGAGGAGGAGAAAGAAGAAGGAGGAGGAGGAGGAGGGAGAGATGAAGAAGAAGAAAGAAGAAGGAGGAGGAGGAGGAGGAGGAGAAGGAGAAGGAGTGGCAGTGGAACATCAAGACAGGATTTCAGTTCTAGGACTGATTCTGACTAATAAAAGTACTTCTATCCCTATGCTTCAACTTCCTCAGATAGAACTCAGAGATTTATATTAGATGATCTTTATATTTAGTGACTATATTAGTTGGCTAGGGATGCTATAACCACATGCCATAGGCTGGGTAGCTTAAGTAAGCAGTGGAAATTTAGTGTTTGACAGTTTGGGGCACATGTAACCCTAAATCATGACACCTCAGTGGGTAGTGAGGTTGAATCTGTTTCAAACTTCTCTTGAGTTTTAGATGATCACCCTCTCTCTGCGTCTCTTCATAAACCCTTCCCTTTATATATTCCCTTTATATGTTTTCTTTACATGTTTCCCCTTTTCGTAAGGACATGAAGTTAAATTAGGGTGTTCCCCTGTGACCTCATTTTAACTGGATAGCTCTGTGAAGACCTCATTTATATGTATCAATAACATCAATTTTTAGTACTGGGGATTAGGACTCAGTATGTCGGTTCTAGGGGAGCATAGTTCTTCCCATAATAGGAATCTTTAGGTCTCCCTTATGTTAGGTGATCTTAGTTCAAAACTCCTGTGGGTATGCTGAGTGGTTTTAATACTTGCCAACAAGGAAGAGCCTGCAGCATTGCTTCTGTTCCTACGGAGCTGACAGAGCATGACTGCTTCTCAGAGCAGCTCTCTTCTGTGGCTAGAGGAGACTTGTTAGGAAAGTCACATTCCTCACTCTACAAGGAAGAAGCTAGAAAAATGTGACTTCCTCCTTTGGGAAATCACAGACTGTTGCAAACATTAGTGTTGAAGGCAAACAGAAAATCTTCCTATGATAAAGCCAAGTACAGCTTGGTTCAAAGTCTTTCTGGTGGCAGAGGCTGATAGTTAATTCAACTAATGAGCAATTTTTCCCTGAGGAGGAGAGGGTGATGGTCCCACCTGACTTATGCCCTTTCTGCTCCACCATAAACACACAGAGCTGAGCTACTCTGCTGTTCGGGGGGCATTATGGGAGAGCTGAGACCAGCTTTTTTCATGCTTACCCTAGATTTTAGCATTCAATTTCTAAGTGTTCTCATAGTGTGTTTACTTTAAAGACCTTTGTGTTTATAAACCATTTTCTTGGTTTTCCTGCCCACTCCAATGTGGGGTAATTAAAATTTAAAAAGTAAGAAATTGTGTGCCAAAATCTTAAGTTTTATCTATAAAACAACATAAAGAGGGATAAAGGAATACATTTCTAAGGTATCCAAATGAAGAATAATCTAAAATAGTCTTTAAGATAATATTCAAAGGAAGAAATGTATTTCAGTGAGAAATTTTTTACAATTGATAGAATATAACTGCATATAATTTTTGACAAAAAGTTAGCATTCACCTGTTTATGAACTACATTACCTTAGGTATACACCACAACCCATGAAATATATCTAATTAAAAGTGACTTAATCATACACTATTATGAGGATAATTTTAAATCTATTTTACCTCTATGTTTTCAACTTCTAAATTTTTTTCTTAAAATCTATTGGAAATTCTGTGTCAAGCCTGCTTTTTTACCTCACCACAAGTAACATCATTTCACATTCTTCTTTATTTCACACTAAGTTATGTTTTGCCTCTAAATTGAATTGAGTAATTTAGTTTTCATTCCATCTGGAATCCAGCTTGGCCTCCTCTTTTATTTAACTTTTACCCTAGTACTGATGTTGAAAAATTACTTTTTTTCTATACAAATATGACTGTATATATATTTCAGGCTTTGGCTTTTATACTGCTCATTTAAAGATAGCTGTCATTTGCATATCAGCAGCCTATTTGAAATCATTTTCCCAATTGATAATCTTTTCCATCAGTTTTCTGGAGCTCTGTTTTCTTGTCAGCCACTCTCCTTTTCCTCTGACCTAGATACCCGGATTGGAGGCTTTCCAGGGTAGGGAGCTTGTCACTTGAAGTTTTATAATGTGTTCTAGATATTTCTTATCAGACTCTGTGAAATGAAAACTGGTGTGATTAAATTATAAATTTGAAAGTGATAATATACTCCACATATGCAGCTGGTAACCTTCTACAGCAAGCTTAGCAAGATAGTCAGAGATGGGGAAATGATTAGAGGAAAGCTGGAAATAAGTTTATTCAAGGAGTTTAAGGAACTCAAACCTCTTGCCACATGACTATTGCTGCCAAAAGGAAGTTGCAGGTAAAATGTCAGCCTCTGGAGGAAACTCTCTAAGAGACTTTCTGAATAGTCTAGAGGAAAAAAGAAGGTCCCCTGGCTGTTCATTGGGGGATGTTGGAGATTGGAAAAGAGAAACTGTTCTTGGGTAGAGAAAGGTGGTGAATGTTTGACAACACTTGGTGGGTAGCACACTGCTCTGCTTGTAAACTAATCTCACTTGCCCTTGACCCAAATGAACTCTGTTCCTGTTCCCATTGCCCTGCCTTCAATCGCCATGTCTCCTAGGAGCTTGGAAAGTGACAAGTTAGAAGCAGAAATCTGGAAACACTGCTGTAGCATTCGGTCATTTCTAGTCACTTCTTCATAGACTTTATTATCAACTAAAAAGTTATTTTCGAAGTCCTTATTTGGGGACCTGGGGACCAATATTTATTTATAAATGCTGAAATATGCCATCTCCATTCTTATCCTCCTTCCCCTCCCCCTCCCTCTCCCACTCCTCCTCCTCCTTCTTTGCCTTCCTCCCCCTCCTCCTCCTTCTCCTCCTCCTTCTCCTCCTCCTCCCCATCCTCCTCCTCTGCCTCTTCCTCCTCTTCCTTCTCCTCCTCTTCCCCCTCCTCCTCCTCCTCTGCCTCTTCCTCGTCTTCTGCCTCTTCCTCCTCCTCCTCCTCCTCCTCCTTCTCCTTCTCCTCCTCTTCTTCCCCCTCCTCCTACTCTGCCTCTTCCTCCTCTTCTGCCTCTTCCTCCTCCTCCTTCTCCTCCTCCTCCTTCTCCTTCTCCTCCTCTTCCTTCTTCTTCTCCTTCATCATCATCTTCTTCTTCAGAAAAAAAAAGGTACAAGACTAGAAAGCTCTCAGAAAAAAAAAAACTAGGAAAACACAGAGTTAAGAAATTTAAAAATTATTTTTATGAACAAAAAAGAAAGTCCTTCCCATGAAGTGTCCATGGGGACTGCAGCTTCTGGGAAGACACTTCTTAGTTATGGCTCAACTGCTCCCTAGGATCCTCAATGTAGCATGTGGATTAACATCAGATCCCCATCACCCAGAGGAAGTAAATATGAAAAGACTGCTAGACACTGGGGCTGGTGTGCTACCCTCAAACTACACAATATGCCACTTAATTACATAATTTCAGTCTCTTCTGGGTTCCAATGCTCACAAGGAATTAAAAAGGGTACCTGCATAGAGCCTGCAGGAGTTATCACCTGGCTTGATTCAGCAGCAGAAAAGTTAGTGACCTATCACAGTACAATGTGACCTCCCTGAGGGGAATATTGGCAGCCTCTGATAAGGTCTGGGGACAAATTCTTACTTTCTAAAGTCACAAACAGGTACAGGAAGACACCAAGGTGTTAAAATGAAGTGTGTGGACTTCCCAGCCTTCCTGGAGAGCTTTCTTTTTTTTTTTTTTAAATTTATTTCTTTACTGGGGAATTAATGTTTTACATTCAACAGTAAATACAATAGTTTGTACATGCATAACATTCCCCAGTTTCCCATTTAACAATACAACCCCCACTATGTCATTTATCATCCTTCATGGACCTGTATTCTCCCCACCCACCCACCCCAGAGTCTTTTACTTGGGTGTAATATGCCAATTTCATTTCAGGTTCTATTTGTGTTTTCTTTTCTGATCTTGTTTTTCAACTTCTGCCTGAGAGTGAGATCATCCCATATTCATCCTTTTGTTTCTGACTTATTTCACTAACATGATTTTTTCAAGGTCCATCCAAGATCGGCTGAAAATGGTGAAGTCACCATTTTTTACAGCTGAGTAGTATTCCATTGTGTATATATACCACAACTTGCTCAGCCACTCATCTGTTGTTGGACACCTGGGTTGCTTCCAGGTTTTGGCTATTACAAATTGTGCTGCCAAGAACATATGTGTACACAGATCTTTTTGGATGGATGTGTTGGGTTCCTTAGGATATATCCCCAGGAGAGGAATTGCAGGGTCGTAGGGTAGGTCCATTTCTAGCCTTCTGAGAGTTCTCCAGACTGTCCTGGAGAGCTTTCTGAGGTCACAGAGTTAGATAACACTCACTAATCAGGCTTGACAATTTTTCATGATGCTGAATTGTCACAGAATTTTAGGGAACTTCTTAAGGTAGCCTAAAATACATTAAAAGTGGTGAAATAGAGTGTTGTGAATTTTTGTATCTTTAATTTCCCCACACCTCCATTTAATTGTTCAAACCCTAACCCTACATTGTAATGAAATTAACAGGTAGGCCTTTGTGAATAGATCATGAGGCTAGAACTCTCATGAATGAAATCAGTGTCATTATGAGAATTTGATTCCTCTCTACTGTGTGAATATATATATATATATATATATATATATATATATATATATATATATGGAGAGAGAGGGAGAGTCATCTGTAAGTCAGGAAGTTGAATCTCACCAGATATGGAAGCTGTTGATATGTTGATTTTGATCTTGCAAGTTTCAAGAACTGGGAAATAAACACTTGCTGTTAAAATCCCCCAATCTGCTATTTTTGCTTTTGTAACCTAAACTGACTTTAACATAGGGTATACCAGGAAACTTGTGGGGAAATGACCTTTTATGGTTTTGTTGAAGAGAAGATGAGAAACATGATATCTTTGAGGACAAAATGAGCATAATTTAATAACATAATTGAAATGATAACTAAATCTCCTAGCAGATTTCATGTCTATTGTCTCTGATTCTATCACTTAAAAGATTATTCCCCCCCCCCCCCAGGGTTATTGCTGGGGCTCAGTGCCTGCACCACGAATTCACTGCTACTGGAGGCCACTTTTTCCCCTTTGTTGCCCTTGTTGTTTATCAGTGTTGTAGTTACAATTATTGTTGTCGTTGTTGTTGGATAGGTGAGAGAGAAATTGAGAGAGGAGAGGAAGACAGATAGGGGGAGAGAAAGATAGACACCTGCAGACCTGCTTCACCACCTGTGAGGTGACGCCCCTGTAGGTGGGGAGCCAGGGGCTCGAACCGGGACCCCCTACACCGGTCCTTGTGCTTTGCACCACGTGCACTTAACCCACTGTGCTACCGCCCGGCGCCCCACTTAAAAGATTCTTAAAGAATCAGAGAATTTGTACTCTGAAAACATATTAGACCGTGGTTTTTATCATCGTTTTTGACTCAGTAATATAGTGTATTATATATGTGTTAATGAAAATATATAAATTGCATATTTCACAGTCTATAGATAAAGATTTCACAGTAAATATATATTCTTCACATTTTAAAGTTTATGTAATTCTATAAAATATAAATCATATTTACATATATTGACTACATCATCCAGAATATGAAGCAAATAGATTGGGTTTTCTTCACTATTATTAAATTTTGTCCTTTCATATCAGATATTGCTTATTTAAATGTCTTTCCAGATTTATGATTGATTTTAAATGATTTATATCTTTTATTAAAAAAATCACAAGATTCAACTGATACTACTATATTCTTTGAATTTAAATGTAAGTAGTTGAATTAAAAATGCTCCTTTATAGTTCTTTGTTTTAAAATATTTATTTTATTTGATAGGAAAGGGAGATAAAAAGTGAAAAAGGAGATAGCGAGGTAGGGGAAAAAAAGGTATCTTCACTGTTTATGAAAACTTCCCTCCTGCAGGTAGGGATTGGGAACTTGAAACTAGGTCCTTGTCAATGGCAAGAATATATCACTATGAAACTGTTAAAAGTCAAGGACAATAAATACATAAATAAATAAATAAATGCAAGCTTCTAGAGAAAAGAAGAAAGTGATTTATAAAGAAAGAATAGTCAGACTTGCATCAAACTTTTCTACAAGAACCACGGAGGCCAGGAGAGAATGGAGTGGTGTATTCAAGGTTTTAAAAGAAAACAACTACCAGCCATGCATGCTTTACCCTGCAAGCCTATCATTTAAAGATGAAAATGGTCAGTTTTGGAAGTGCATAGGTTTCTAGGAATTGTTCCATTTCTTCCAGATTCTCTAGCTTGGTGGCATATAGTTCTTTATAGAAGTTTCGCAGAATTCTCTGGATTTCTGTGGTGTCAGTTGTGATATCTCCTGCATCGTTTACAATTCTATTAATTTGAGTCTTCTCTCTTTTTTGTTTGGTGAGTCTGGCTAGGGGTTTGTCAATTTTGTTTAATCTTTCAAAGAACCAACATTTGGCTTCATTGATCTTTTGTATGGTTCTTTTATTTTCGATGTTGTTTATTTCTGCTCTAACTTTAGTGATTTCTGTCCTTCTGGTTGCTTTAGGGTTCCTTTGTTCCTCTTCCTCTAAGTCCTTGAGGTGTGTAGTAAGGTCGTTCATTTGGGCTTCTTCTTGGTGTTTAATATGTGATTGTATGGCTATAAGTTTCCCTCTCAGTACTGCTTTCGCTGTGTCCCAAATATTTTGATAGGTTGTGTCTTCATTTTCATTAGTTTCCAGGAACATTTGAATTTCCTGTTTGAGTAAGTCTCTGACCCAGTGGTTCTTAAGGAGCATGTTGTTTAGTTTCCAAATTCTATCTCTTTTAATAATTTTCCGTTTGTTGTTAAAAGTTAGTTTTACTCCACTGTGGTCTGAGAAGATACTTGGGATGATTTCAATGCTCTTGAATTTATTGATGCTGTCTTTGTGGCCTAACATGTGGTCTATCCTTGAGTATGTGTTATGTGGATTTGAAAAGAAGGTGTATTCCAGCTATATACAAGATACTGGGTACTGTACAGCAAACCATAACAAAGGGACTTTTCAAAGTTAACCCAATTAACAAATAATGTGATGATAATATTAACTATTGATTGTCTTTTTGAACCCTAAGACAGCAGGAACCTCACATCTTCACTATAGAGCCCCTACTTCCCCCAGTCCTGGAACCCTTGGATAGGGCCCACTTTCCCGTATGCATCTCCCAATCCAAACCAAATAATATTGCATCCGCCGATCACAACCTAACCAAAGCAACGATTGCCATCTCAACATGCTTCACCTCACAGTGTATCCAGAGACTTCACGTGTGGAATGACAACCCTTCAGCTTCATTACTCAGGTGAGACCTTTCCTTTAATAGTACACTCTAATTTCATCTCAGGTAGTTCACTTTCTAACAAAGTCCCATAACCTAGATATACACCAGTTTCTGTGAGAGAGAGCTTATGTGCACACGTATCCATAAACTACTGCAAAATATATACCTGAAAGCAGGATTACACTAGAGTTTGCAGTGAGTACCTCACTAACACTTCCTCTCCACTATTCCAAGCTTGGGATCCATGATTGCTCAACAAATTGTTTGGCTTCATATGTTAACTCTCTTTTCAATCACCAGGTTCCAGATGCCACCAGGATGCTGGCTAGGCTTCCCTGGATTGAAGACCCCACCAATGTGTCCTGGAGCTCAGCTTCCCCAGAAACACACCCTACTAGGGAAAGAGAGAGGCAGACTGGGGGTATGGACCGACCAGTCAACGCCCATGTTCAGCGGGGAAGCAATTACAGAAGCCAGACCTTCTACCTTCTGCAACCCTCAACGACCCTGGGTCCATGCTCCCAGAGGGATAGAGAATGGGAAAGCTACCATGGGAGGGGGTGGGTTATGGGGATTGGGTGGTGGGAATTGTGTGGAGTTGTACCCCTCCTACCTTATGCTTTTGTTCACTAATCCTTTCTTAAATAAAAAATTTTAAAAAAATAAAAATAAAAAAATAAAGATGAAAATGTAATCAAAATACTACCAGACATGCAAGAACTAAAGGCGTTTTCCACTACTAGAACTGCCTTGCAAAAGTTACCAAGAAAAAGTGCAACAGAGATGGAAACAAAGAACATCTAACTCTCAATAAGGTGGCATACAGTAAACAGACTCTGGAACACAAGCCGCAGAGATATGGGAAACTTCAAAGTATGAAGGGGAAGGAAGAAATGGATAGAGGACGTTCAAGCAAAGAATAATCTCTCACCAGACTGCAGGTTTCGAAAGATTCTCTTAGGTAGAGGTAAATAGCATAATAGCTATGCAAAGAGACTCTCATGCCTGAAACCTCAATCAAGGTCCCAAGTTCAATCCCCTGTACCACTATAAACCAGAGAAGTGGTCTGGTAAAAAGAAAAAAAAAAGTAATAAATAAATAAATAAAATAAACCTCTTTTAGATGTATTTGTATATAAATTATATAGATAGTACCTATATGTACAGCACATTTACGTTCCAACAGCTCTCTGTATCTTTTTAAATGATTCCAATTTCTCTATAGTGCTTTTTAATGTTTCTTATATCTTTTCTCTCATACCTTGAGAAATATAAATATAATAACTTGAGGTTTTTTTATTTTAGTATTTGTGTCCAATGACCTTGCTATTGTTCATATCTTCTACCAAATGACCTGCATTTCTCTAAAAGAGAATTACAGCATGATTTTAGTCATATGTGCAGTTTGAAGAACTGAAACACATAAACTTGTTAAAAAGAAAAAAAAAAAACACAGTCAAAATGTCTCTAAGACTTACGGTGGTTACCCTTGGGAGGAGGGAGAAACGTGAAGTGGAAGGAGGTGGGAGGCACATAGCTGTGGTGGCAGGTACAGTGTGGAATTATATTTCTGTAATTTTATGGTTTTCTAAACTATGATTAACTCCTAATATCGCTAATAGAAACTATATTCATATTAACATCTTACTTAGTGGGAGTCTAGATACCATTCATCTGCACTTCTAGATCGAGTCTTAGCAGGAAGTTTTCCATGACTAGCTGCACCCTTAGAAGTAACTCATTATCTTTATCCCTCCGATATTCATAAATAACTCATTATTTTATCCCTCCAATATTCATAAAAATTTCAAGTTGTTTTTAGCTTCTTATGTTTTTTATCAACCATCAAAATATTATTTTGCTCTCCATAGCCCCCCAAATTGTTTGAATTAATCAGTTTTTGTTACGAAATCCAATAAACACGTGTTAATCAGTGTCTTCTCTCTTCACAAGTAATCAAGTCTGTTGCTGAATTAGTCAATCCACTGAGTTCTTATATATTAACATTCAGTGTCTGCTTATCTCTTAACCCCATGGGCAATCCTCTTTCTTCAATTTGTCCATATAGGGGCTGCCTTTCGAAGCTTCTCTACATTCAAAATTTTCTCTCTTGATTGGTGACAGTATGCATGTCCTCATGACAATATGGATGGTGTATATGTTTGTCTGACAATGAAGTTAGATAAATCTGGTTCCAAAATAGTCTTTGCTACTTTGTGCATTCTTGTAAAGATTTGAGCTAAGTTTCCAAACTTCCTCTCCTGAAGCTGTGCTAATAACTATGTTATAGGGTAATTTTGATTAAATATTAAGTCATGGTTCTGTGAAGCTAACCCACTAGCCCACTGCCTGGTATCCCAATGAGTACTGGGATCTTCTTAATTGCCTTAGCTGAAGGTTGGAGTTATCCTAGACTCTTCTCTCTGTCCTTAAATTCTATAACATAACTGCTCACGAACTTCTGTTGAGTCAGTCTTCTAAAATGCACAGCTCCATATAATCACATGACTTCCTCATTTATTGACAGGATCATTGCTGTCATTTCTCTGATCTGTCTAACTTGACTCCCATGGCACAACTAACATAAACCTTTTTTTAAAAATGCAAATTCAGTCTTGACAAAGTGGAATTTTTCTTTTTATTATCTTTTACCAGAACATGTCTCAATTCTGGCTATGGGGGTGTCAAGGATCCAGTGTGCAATTTCAATATTTTAGTGGCACTTGCTGCAGAAGTCATAGTCCTCCCTTTAGTAGGGTGAGAAGAGTGCTTTATGGCCAGTCCAGGTTCTCTACTACTCCTTCCCAGTTAATCCTGCAACTTCTGCCACAAATCACATCCTGTAAGTTCTTTCACTTTCTTCATCTTTCATGTGTCATTCTCAGTTTGTTGATGTGACTTTCCCTTTTTCTCCTCTGATTCATCTGGTTGACTGTTATTGGTCTGATGAGCCATCTTGGTTTAAGTGTTTTTGCTTCCTGTGTTTTCTATCACTATATAGCAATTTGGTATCACTATATGACAATAGCATGGATCACAGCATGTTTTTCTCATTGAAATAATTATTGAGCTTTTTCATTAGACTGAAAGTTCTCTGAGAACAAACATGTTTTCTGAAGTTAATGTATTTCTCTTATGATGCCATTTCTCAGTATCAGTAAGCTGAATGAACAGTGTTTGAGTAATTCATTGTGATGGAATAAATCCTTGACAAATGCATGAGTGGATAAGTGTATAAATGAATAGATCAGTAAATTACTTGAAGATTTCAGAATGTATGAAATAGACAAGCACTTGTTTCTCTTTATAAGTTGTTTTCAGTGCCTATCTTTCCTCTTTATATCTTTATATCTATATCTTCTTTTCTCGAGCTATAAACCCAGACTGAATTCCTTTAGCAACTCATACATGTTTCTATATTAGCACCTTCTACTGAAAAAAATCCTAGAATAAATTAATTTCTATGTTCCCTCTCATTAGGGTCAATAGCTTAAACTTTTTAGTGAGCTCTGGGACAATGGCCTTATCTGATTTTACCAGTTGTCTCTTGTAAATATTTTCCAGTACCGTGCTATTTTGTTTCCTTTAAAAGTCAAAAGTTAGAATGAAATAATCAAATTAGATTTATTTCAATTTCTTATGTAACTGCTGGACTTAACTGATTACATTCTCTGACCATTAATTGACAAGTACAATAATTTTTTATCATTTTATCAGGGCCTAGTGCTTTATTGCACAGTGATAGGTGTCTGCAAAGCACTCTCACTCTCAACTCATGTCCATTTCCACCATCAAGCACCAGGACCCCATTGTTTCTCTACCCTGTTCCTTCCCCTCTTATCCCAGAGTTCTTTATGTTGGTACAACGCACCACACATAGTCCAAATTCCACTTTGTATTTTCCTTTTATGTCCCTGTTAAGTTCCACAAACATGAAAGCAGATAAGTGGATAAGAAGGTTGTATATACTCATAGTGTATATAATCATAAGCTGTTAAAAAGTATAAAGTCATTGGCTTTCCTTCATCTTGGATGGAACTTGAGGGAATCACGTCAAGGGAGATAAGTCAAAAGAATGACAAATACTGCATGATACATGCAATTCTTATTAGACATATTTAACTAATCTTACTATTTATTTTCACAATGGCAAACCAATACAGACCATTTTAATTTTATTTTTTTTAGTTTTTTTTCCTTTTGTTGCCCTTGTTTTTCATTATTGTAGTTATTGTGGTTATTATTGAGGTTGTCATTGTTGGGTAGGACAGAGAGAAATGGAGAGAGGAGGAGAAGACAGGGGGAGAGAAAGAGAGATACCTACAGACCTGCTTCACCGCGTGTGAAGTGACTGACCTACAGGCGGGGAGCCAGGGGCTCCAACCGGGATCCTTATGCTGGTCCTTGCGATTTGCACCACGTGCGCTTAACCCGATGCTATACCGCCCGACTCCAATACAGACCACTTTAATATGATTGTTTCACATATGTTGATATTGGTCTTAACTAAGAAATCATAATATTTGTTTCTTTTATTAAAATGTATATGATTATACAGTGGCAGAACTAAAACTCTGCTTCTATGCTTTGTTTCTTTCTTTTATTAAAGAAATATTGTGGGGGTCGGACAGTAGTGCACTAAATTAAAAGCACATAGTGCAAAGCACAAGGACCCACACAAGGATCCCTGTTCAAGCCCCCGGCTCCCCATCTGCAGGGGACTCACTTCACAAGTGGTGAAGCAAGTCTTCAGGTGTCTATCTCTCTTCTCCTCTTCTCTCTGTCCTATGCTACAGTAGCAGCAGAAATAACAATGGGGGGGAAATGGCCTCCAGGAGCAATGGATCCTTAGTGCAGTTACTGAGCCCCAGCAATAACCCTGGAGGCAAAATAGAAATAGTGCAAAAAATTTTATTTCAAATCCCTTTTCTGCCATATTGAAGGTATACTTTTGGAGGCTTTAAGTCATGAAAGACCTCACTAGAACAAGTCCCCACCTTATCTTCCGTGTCCTTTGTGTACGCTGGACAAATAAAATGATGAGGAGCAAAATTTTGAGCCAAAGAACATAGTGCACTTAGAAATACTTGCTTCATATAACCATGTTTGCTGTTCTAGATAATAGATGCTGAAGCACTGAAGAATGGGAGATTATGCTCCCTAAGCATACTACCTCTTTCTTATATCCATACTTTTTGTTTGACTGAGACCTCCACATGGACAACCACCTCTCCTGACTTGTGAATTCTTCTTCATTAAAATCTGAGCTCCTCTACGAAACTTTCTGATCTGTCTCTGCAAAGGAGTTCACGCCTTTTGGCAACACATTTCAGGTCTAACTCGGAATTATCCATTACCTTGAGTAGTAGTGTCCTCTTTGCACGTCTGTCTTTTCCACTAGGTTGTGAGTTCCTTGGGAGCAACAGACTCTCAGAGGCAAGCTCAAAGAAAGGCTGGCACATAGCAGTTACCTAAATGTTTGTTGAATAAATATTGAATAAAGGTGAGATCTGGCCTCAATCTGAGATGATGTAATATTTTTAACCATTGTCTCAGATGATAACATCCTAAGCTGATCAATTAGGTAATGTTAAGAATGATGACAGGGGCCTGGCGGTGGCATACCTAGTTAAGGGCACATAATACTGAGTACAAGGACACACTCAAGGATCTGGGTTCGAGCCCCCGGCCCCCCACCTACAGGAGTGATGCTTCACAAGTGGCAAAAACAGGTCTGCAGCTGTCTTTTTCTGTCCCTATCTCCCCCTCCTCTCTCAATTTCACTCTGGCCTATCCAATAAAACAGAAAAAATGACCACCAGGAGCAGTGGATTCATAGCGCTGGCATTGAGCTTAGCAATAAACCTAGAAGTAAAAGAAAGAAGGAAATAAAGAGAGAAAGAAGGAAGGAAGGAAGGAAGGAAGGAAGGAAGGATAACTAATGCTTTTCATACTTTTTAAAGGTCTATTCCATGTAATTGTTTTAAAGCCCAAATAAACATTCTGAGGGAAATGTTTTAGCTCTATAGAGAAGATTGAGGGCATAGAAACCATTGTATCATTCTATGGTATAATGGCTAAGAAAGTGATTTTGTAATCAGCATAGTTGGATAGAAATCCTAATTTTGGTGCTTACTGTATTTATAATATTGGACTTCTTGTTGAAATGATTGAAAAGATGGGGGGGGGTCTAATGTATAGTTGTAGAACTAAAACTAATATATAAAACTAAGCAGACAGCTTAACCAGCATATGATGGGTCCAGCATCAGAAAATTCAGAGTCAAAATTCAAAATTCAGTGGTGTTGGACCTACAAGCAGAATGCTATTGTGAGGAAATAGAAGGTAAACTGGGGAAAGAAGAGCTGGGAAATAATGCTAAATGAGGATTGAGTAGTGCATCTGGAGATATTTTTTAATATCTTGAGCAAAGTCACAAAAAGAGTGAGATGCAATAATGAAAATAATGACAAAGACCTTGAGACAAAATGACTTCTATAACCCTAGGCAATCTTTGAATGACTCAAGACGTATTTGTTGCATCAGTAGAATGAAGATTATAGCTATTATCTTTTTGTTGTTGTAATCACTGGGGATTCAAAATTCTGGGTCTCCCTTTTCAGACAGAAAGTGGTAGGTAGTGACAGAAAGACAGGGAATAAAGCAGAGAAGGAAAGATACCACAGCACTAAATCTTCCTCCAGTGTCGGGAAGACAGGGCTCAAACTTGGGTTGTGTACATGGCAAAGATGCACTATCCAAGTAAGATACCTTGTGGGTATACTAGTTGTCATCAGTTTTCTGGAAATACTGTGGAAGAAGATCTATTTGAAGCATTGAGCATCTTGCAGGTACTGAAGCTTGTGGGGTGAACCATTAAATCGCTATACCCAACAGAGTTCTCAAGATAAAACCTGACTTTTCTATAATCTATATCAACTCCTTTGATATTTAAGGAAGTAGAACACAAAAAAAAATCAGGTGATACATTCTTGATGTTTAAGACAAAGGATATCAAACACTTAGATTTTATGTTTGTTATGAATTACCAGAGGATTGGTTCTATTGGGTGCTGCTGACCTCAGTTACTGACTCAGTTCTTGATTCTAACCTGGGGAGGAAAAATGGCAAATATAGAGTCCCAGAGAAAACACTGTTTGTCCTAGGATATCCTGCTCTGTTCTGAGAGAATCAATGCTCACTTTCTTGATGGGATGCATGACCACATTTTATCAAAAGTGTTTTGGAGAGACCATATAGGCGTGTAGATGGATAGATGATAGATAGATAGATAGATAGATAGATAGATAGATAGATAGATAGATAGATAGATAGATATTGCCCATTTTGGTATGCTCCTGCCTTCTTTTCTTTTTCTAAGTCACACTTAAACCTATTACTACTTCTGGGTTTTGTTTGTTTGTTTGTTTGTTTTTTACTAGAGCACTAATAGCTCTGGTTTATGATGATGGTGCCAGGGGATTGAACCTGGGACTTCAGAGTCTCAGGCATGAAAGTCTCTTTGCATAACTATTATGCTGTCTACCCTCCCCCTCCCCCCTTCTCTCTCTAGGTTATGGTGGAATTGGGGTTCAGAGTCCCCTGGCTATTTTCTCCTAACACATTTCCCCCTCTGGTAGTATGGAACAAAATTATTTATGGGGTGCAGAAGATGGAAGGTTTAGCTTCTGTAATTGCTTCTCTGCTGGACATGGACTTTGGCAGGCTGATGCATACCCCTAGTCTGTTCTGTTTTTTCCATAGAGAAGTAGGACTGTGGAGAGGCGAGGTTCCAGGACACACTGGTAACATCATCTGTTCATGAAGTTCAAGACAGAATCATAGTAGCATCTACAACGTGGTATCAGATTATTGCAGTTGGAAGGCTGACATCTTAGGCTTGGCATCTATGGATACAATCTAAAGCAAAAAGGCAATGGTAGCATTGTGTGTCATGGTAGCATATGTGTCATGGTGGCACCAGTTTTGTCTCTTGAGTATTAATAAACATGTTTGTTTGTTTCTTGCTTATATTCCTTTGTTTTTTTTAATATTTATTTATTGACTAGAGACAGCCAGAAATCAAGAGGGAAGGGGGTGACAGAGAAGGAGAGAGACACCTGCAGCGCTGCTTCACCACTAACAAAGCTTTCTCCCTGAAGGTGGGGACCAGGGGCTCAAACCCAGGTTCTTGCACATTGTAACATGTGTGATCAACCAGGTACGCCACCACCCGGCCTCTCTTGCTTGTATTTCTAAAATCATCTTCCAGGTTACTTATTGGGGTCCTTACAGGATCTTTTTAAATACTTATTTTAAATAGTTTATTTATTTATTCATTCATTCATTTATTTATTAGATAAAGGCAGAGAGAGATCAAGATGGATGAGGGAAGTAGGGAAAGAGAAATAGGGACAGCCACAGCACTGCTTCATCACCTGCGAGCTTTCCCTCTCCAGGTGGGAAGCTGGGGCTTGAAACCAGATCCTGTGTACTGGAGCTAAGTGTGCCACCACCAGGTCCTCCGTACAAAATTTTATATAAAAAGAAAAGTTAAAATGAGAACAATTTATGATAAAATTTCCGCATTGTTCTTTGAATTAGTTCTTTGAGTATTGTCTGAAGCATGATAATGAATTAAGGAAAAAAAAAGACATTTAAAGAACATATTTCCTTCAATTTTTCCCTAGGCAGACAGGGTTTTTGTTTTTTGTCTGTTTGTTTGTTTGCCTCCAGTGTTATGGTTGTAGCTCGGTACCAGCAATACAAATCCCTTGCTCCTGGAGGCCATTTTTCCCATTTAGTTGATGTTGTTGTGATTGTTATTGGATAGGACAGAGAGAAATCGAGAGAAGAGGGGGAGACAGAGTAGGAGAGAAAGACAGACATCTGCAGAGCTGCTTCACCGCTTGCGAAGGAACTCCCTGCAGGTGGGGAGCTGTAGGGTGGAACCGGGACCCTTACACCAACCCTTGCTCTTGGCGCCAGGTGCACTTAACCCTCTGCGCTCCCACGGGACTCCAGCAGACAGGTTGTTTTGATGAATTTGATTTATACCATGAATCACTTCCCATTCTCTTTTCGTCTCACATATTGGAATACTCAATTCTGTTTTGTTTCTTTGTTTTGCTTTCGGTATGACTCTTCTAAATCAACAGTTTGTTTTCATCTAAAGGAATTTGTTTCAGTAGAGTTTGACTGAGTCTGAAATATTGCACCAAAGTTAAAAAAAAAACTCTGGGTGGAAGGTGAGGGTAGATTTTCAGTTTCATTACAAGGGGTGGGGGTAGGGACACAGGCTTTTTTTTTTAAAGAATATTTTGTAATTTAAAAAATAAAGGGATTTATTTCGTAAAGAAGGTATCCCCCTAAAAAAGCAAAGCAACCAGGGAGAAATCTGAGCAGTAGAGTACAAGACCTATAAGCTTGAAGTTTCCAGGTTCAAGTCCCAGCACAGCATATAACAGAGCTGTCCCTGTTTCATTAAAAAAAAATTAGATATATAAATGAATCTAAAAGTCCAGTAGACGCTGACTAAAATTCATTGAAGGATGGTAAGCAGGGGGTGAGAATTAAATTAAAAATAGTATAATTAAAATCCAGTCACTAGAATAATTACCCTTAACACGATTGTGAAGAAGAATTTGGGGGCCTGGGAATCTGCTTGGAACTTGACTTAGCCATTTCTTTTTGTGATCTTGAGAAATTGATTTTTTTGAAGGGCTTGGCGTTGGCACACACAGTTAAGCACACATAGTACTAAGCACAAGGACCCACACAAAAACCCGGGTTTCAGAACCCAGTCCCCACCTGTAGCAGAAATGCTTCACAAGCGGCCAAGTAGGTCTGCAGGTGCCTCTCCTTCTCTCTTCCTCTCTATGTCCCCCTGCTCTCCCAATTTCTCTCCATCCTAGCCAATAAAATAAGGGGCGTGGGGGGAGGATAAAGGCCGCCAGAAGTTGTGGATTGGTAGTGTGAGCACCAGTTCCAGTTGTGGATTGGTAGTGTGAGCACCAGTTCCAGCGATAACCCTGGAGGCGGAGAAGAAAAAAAAAAAAAGAGGAAATTGCTTTCCTTTTCTTTTTTTCCCCTTTTCTTGCCCTTGTTGTTGTTATTGATGTCGTCGTTGTTGGATAGGACAGAGAGAAATGGAGAGAGGAGGGGAAGACAGAGGGGGGAGAGAAAGACACCTGAAGATCTGCTTCACCACCTGTGAAGTGACTCCCCTGCAGTTGGGGAGCTGAGGATTCGAACCCGGATCCTTATGCCGGCCCTTGCACTTTACACCACGTGTGCTTAACCTGCTGTGCTACCACCTGACTCCCTGCTTTTTCTTTGATGATTCTTCTATTTCCCAGCAACAAAACTTACACGACTTCTTGACTTCTTTCAGAGTCTTTAATGAACACACTCAACTGTCATGTCTTCAGCTTCCAGAGCTATGGTTTCTGCGACCTGATAGCCCTGCTGTTGGAGTGATATGATAATTGTATAAGCCTGTCATAAAAATCTCCTCTTCAACCCCTCACAGAATGGGAGATCTTTACATGCCATACATCAGATAAGAGTTTAATAACCAACATATATAAAGAGCTTGCCAAACTCAACAACAAGACAACAAATAACCCCATCCAAAAATGTGGGGAGGACTTGGACAGAATATTCACCACAGAAGAGATCCAAAAGGCCGAGAAACACATGAAAAAATCCTCCAAGTCTCTGATTGTCAGAGAAATGCAAATCAAGACAACAATGAGATATCACTTCACTCCTGTGAGAATGTCATACATCAGAAAAGGTAACAGCAACAAATGCTGGAGAAGGTGTGGGGTCAAAGGAACCCTCCTACACTGCTGGTGGGAATGTCAATTGGTCCAACCTCTGTGGAGAACAGTCTGGAGAACTCTCAGAAGGCTAGAAATGGACCTACCCTATGACCCTGCAATTCCTCTCCTGGGGATATACCCTAAGGAACCCAACACATCCATCCAAAAAGATCTGTGTACACATATGTTCTTGGCAGCACAATTTGTAATAGCCAAAACCTGGAAGCAACCCAGGTGTCCAACAACAGATGAGTGGCTGAGCAAGTTGTGGTATATATACACAATGGAATACTACTCAGCTGTAAAAAATGGTGACTTCACCGTTTTCAGCCGATCTTGGATGGACCTTGAAAAAATCATGTTAGTGAAATAAGTCAGAAACAGAAGGATGAATATGGGATGATCTCACTCTCAGGCAGAAGTTGAAAAACAAGATAAGAAAAGAAAACACAAGTAGAACCTGAAATGGAATTGGCGTATTGCACCCAAGTAAAAGACTCTGGGGTAGGTGGGTGGGGAGAATACAGGTCCATGAAGGATGATAAATGACATAGTGGGGGTTGTATTGTTAAATGGGAAACTGGGGAATGTTATGCATGTACAAACTATTGTATTTACTCTTGAATGTAAAACATTAATTCCCCAATATGAAATAAATTTAAAAAAAAGAAAGAAAAAAACTCCTCTTCAGTTAATGGCTCACCATTGTGAAGACTATATTTTTATTGTTGTGAACCATAGTCAAAATGTCCAAGACTGTTTTTAAAGTAGCCCTTATTTAAAGTTTTCAATCTCATGGCAAAGGAAATATCTTTTCATTGCTTTATCTTTTATTATCGGACTGAGCACATATTTTGCATGTAACATTACCAGTAACTAAATGAGCCAGATTTATACTTTTCAGTAATTTTTCTCAAGGATAATTTTTAAATTAAATATCCTGCTTTTTTGTAAAGCAATAAAAATTAACTTAGGAAGAAAAATATTGCTTTGAGTAGATGCAGTCAGTTGTCAAATTCAAATAATCGTACAAAACTTGAGCAATTGTCTGAGGAGATGGTTCAGCAAAGAGAGGATAGAAAATGCATGTGTGAGGAGTTGGGTTTAATCACCAGCACGGTATCTGCAAGAGAAGAGATGCTCTGAGCCTTCTCTCTCATAAAGTAAATAAATTTAAATAAATGACTGCATTCTCGAACTCCTAAATTGATGGATACTGTCTAAACTTAGGGTCTTTTGTGGACAGATCACTAAGACGTAGAACTGAGACCCAGTGAAATCAGCATAGTAGTTCATAGAGTTATTTATGGAAACATACATAAACTCACACAAATCACTATTTTTCTTTATCAATGAATAACATTTTCACGGAGATTCAAGAAATGTCATTGAACAGTAGAGAGTTCATGACACGTGAGCTTTCACTTAATTTATATCTGGTATCTCTTATTTCTTAGGATGTGAACACTCATGTTCACAACGAAAAGGAACTAAGACCTGCTTCCTGACCTTGAGGATCTCATTGTTAACTAGTGATGTAAACAAACACGCAAGTACAACTATGGAACTCTGGGAACAAGTGACGTGGAAGATGACAAGCAATGGAACTGGTTCTTGGATGGTGAGCAGGTTGGCTGGGGCAAGAACTATTACCACAGAAATTCTTTTGGATTGGTCAAACATAGTTTTAAAAGTGATGTAGTGGCGTACTCAGTTGAGTGTGAGTGTTACCATGTCCAAGGGCCCAGATTCAACCCCTGGTTCCTACCTGCAGGGGGTACACCAGGAACCCTTGGACGAATGCCTATCAAGTCCTGCAGCCTCACAAAATGCAAGTTACTTCATCTTTGAGAATAGAGCCCATGTAAGTCTGAGTTCATGAGCAATCAGTCACACAGAGCCCTATATCTAGAAGAGCAATCTACTTGATTTAATACTCTATTGTCACTATTTTGAAAATTTTTTTAATTATTTATTTATAAAAAGGAAACAATGACAAAACCATAGGATAAGAGGGGTACAGCTTTGCACAGTTCCCACCACCAGATCTCCATATAACAACCCCTCCACTGATAGCTTTACTACTCTTTAACCCTCTGGGAGTATGGACCCAAGATCATTGTGGATTGCAGAAGGTTGAAGGTCTGGGTTCTGTAATTGCTTCCCCACTGAACAAGGACGTTGACAGGTCGATCTATACTCCGAAATTCTTAAAAGTATTTGAAAAGGGAGATCACAGGTTTTCATTTTGCACTGGGCCTCAATTTTGCATAGCCAGTCTGGAAACTACTCCTATGATTATAGTGTAGTCAGTGCTCATAAAAGTCAATTAAATGAAAGAATTTTGTTTGTAGTAAAGTGTGAGGGTGGAGAGGACTTGGAAGTATGCATTGGCAGATGAGGGAGATATCATAATGGGTATGCAAAGAGGTTTTTCCTCCCTGAGGCTTCAAGGTCTCAGATTCAATCCCCCACACCACCATAAACCAGAACTGAGCAGTGCTCTGGTAAAAATAAAATAAATAAAAATAAATCATTTTAAGAAGTACGTACTGGCATCTAAAATCAAGCAGTGTAGCTTCAGGAATTTGCAAGCTGGGTCTGTTTATCTGGTCAACCTATTCAGCGTCTCCAGTTGGCTTTCAATTACTTCTAGAAACCAATTTTTATTTAGTGTTTATTTAGATTATTCAAGAGTAGTTTCTTTTCCCTACTGTGTTGACTTCTAGTTTTGTTTACAAGTTACTCAGACTGTCTCTAGATTGTTGATTTTCTTTGTCCTCTTTTCTATGCCAACCATTATTTTGCTGTGTTCAATAGTAGTGCTATATAATTACTTTTAGATCAAGTATACTTACTACTTCAACTGCTGGGAGGAAATTACATACTTTACATCCTGTAAGTCTGTTGTTAGATTTAGGTATTATAGAATTATTTTAAAACAGAACTTAATAGATTTTTTTCTTTATTTTAGATCTTGAATTTTTGCCTTTGGTATGCCTTCTTGAAATCATCTTAGTCATAGACTTCTTATTCTTTCCAAGCTCTTTATGTTTCAGACTTTGATGGAATTCAGTCAAAAGGCCAAGAAGTGATAGTAAATACAATAGTTTGTACATGCATAACATTTCCCAATTTTCCATATAACAATACAAACCCCACTAGGTCCTCTGCCATAGCTAGCTTTTTAAAGTCTCTTTTATAATGATATTATTCCCCTTAGGGATTACTGTCCTTATGACTTTCAGACCTCTTCCAAGTCACTTTTTTTCCTGTATTGGGGAATTAATGTTTTATATTCAACAGTAAATACAATAGTTTGTACATGCATAACATTTCCCAGCTTTCCATATAACAATACAACCCACAATAGGTCCTCTGTCATCCTTCTTGGATCTGTATTCTCCCCCTACCAGACCAACCCACGCAACCAATTCCAGTTCAGGTTCTGCTTGTGTTTTCTCCTTTGATCTTGTTTTTCAACTTCTGCCTGAGAGTGAGATCATCCCATATTCATCCTTCTGTTTGCAACTTATTTCACTTAACATGAATTTTTCAAACTCAATCCAAGATCGGTTAAAAACAGTGAAGTCACCATTTTTTACAGCTGGGTAGTATTCCATTGTATATATACAGCCACTCATCTGTTGTTGAACACCTGGATTGCTTCCAGGTTTTGGCTATTACAAATTGTGCTGCCAAGAACATATGTGTACACAGATCTTTTTGGATGGGTGTGTTGGGTTCCTTAGGAACTCCAGGAGAGGAATTGCAGGATCATAGGGTAGGTCCATTTCTAGCCTTCTGAGAGTTCTCTAGACTGCTCTCCACAGGGGTTGAACCAATTTACATTCCCACCAGCAGTGCAGGACAGTTCCTTTGACCCCACAACCTCTCCAGCATTTGCTACTGTTACCTTTTCTGATGTATGACATTCTCACAGGAGTGAGGTGATACCTCATTGTTGTCTTTATTTGCATTTCTCTGACGATCAAAGACTTGGAGCATTTGTTCATCTGTTTCTCAGCCTTTTGGCTTTCTTCTGTGGTGAATATTCTGTCCATTTTTGCATGAGGTTATTTGTTTTCTTCTTGTTGAGTTTGGCAAGTTCTCTATATATTTTAGTTATTAAACTCTTTTCTGATGTATAAAGATCTTCTCCCATTCTGTGAGGGGTTTCTTGGTTTGGGTAGTGGTTTCTTTTGCTGTACAGAAGCTTTTTAATTTGATGTAGTCCCATAGGTTTATACTTGCCTTAGTCTTCTTTGTAACGGGATTCGTTTTAATGAAGATGTCATTAAAATTTATGTGGAAAAGAGTTCTGCCAATATTTTTCTCTAAGTATCTGATAGTTTGTGGTCTCACATCCAAGTCCTTGATCCACTTGGAATTTGCTTTTGTATTTGGTGAAATATAGTGGTTCAGTTTCATTCTTCTGCATGTTTCAACCTTTTTTTTTTTTCCCAACATGATTTGTTAAAGAGACTCTGTTTTCTCTGTTTAATAGTCTGGGCACCTTTGTCAAAGATTAGATGTCCATAGGTGTGGGGGCTTATTTCTAGGCTCTCAATTCTATTCCACTGGTCAGTGTGTCTATTCATGTTCCAGTACCAAGCAGTTTTGAAGACAATGGCCCTGTAATACAGTTTGAGATCTGGGAGTGCAATGCCTCCAGTTCTGTTCTTTCTTCTCAAGATTGTTTTGGCAATTATAAGTCTTTTCTGGTTCCAGGTCAACATTTGTAGCATTTGTTCTATTCTCCTCAAAAATGTGCTTGGGATCTTGATGGGAATAGCATTAAATCTGTAGTTGGCTCTGGGTAGTATATTCATTTTGATGATGCTAATTCTTCCAGCCCATGAACATGGAATATCTTTCCACTTCTTTGTGTCTTTTTCTATTTCTTTGAGTAATGACTCATAATTTTCAATATACAAGTCTTTCACTTCTTTGGTTAGGTTTATTCCTAGATATTTTATTGTTTTTGCTGCTATAGTAAAAAGAATTGATTTCTGGATTTCAACTTTTTCTAATTTAGTGTTACCATAGAGGAATGCCACTAACTTTTGAATGCTAATTTTGTAGGCTGACACCTTACTGTACTGACTGATGATTTCCAAAAGGTTTTTGCTAGATTCCTTAGGTTTTTTTATCTTAATTTTTTTATTAAAAATTTTTAATACTTATTTATTTTCCCTTTTGCTGCCCTTGTTGTTTATGGTTGTTGTCGTTATTGCTGTTATCATTGTTGGATAGTACAGAGAGAAATGGAGAGAGGAGGGGGAGAGAAAGATAGACACCTGCAGACCTGCTTCACCGCCTGTGAAGCGACTCCCCTGCAGGTGGGGAGCCAGGGGCTCGAACCGGGATCATTATGCTGATCCTTGTGCTTTGTGCCACATGCGCTTAACCCGCTGCGCTACCTCCTGACTCCCTTTAATCTTAATTTTAAAATTTTTTATATTTATTTATTTATTTATTCCCTTTTGTTCCTTTTGATGCTTTATTGTTGTAGTTATTATTGCTGTCATTGTTGTTGGCTAGGACAGAGAGAAATGGAGAGAGGAGGGGAAGACAGAGAGGAGGAGAGAAAGATAGACACCTGCAGACCTACTTCACCGCCTGTGAAGTGACTCCCCTGCAGGTGGGGAGCCGGGGGCTCAAACCGGGATCCTTACACCAGCCCTTGCGCTTTGTGTTACCTGCACTTAACCTGCTGCGCTACTGCCTGATTCCCCCTTAGGTTTTTATGTATACTATCATGTCATCTGCAAACAGGGAGAGTTGGACTTCTCTTCCAATCTGTATCCCTTGAATTCCTTGCTCCTGCCTGATTGCTATGGCAAGAACTTCCAACACTATGTTGAATAATAATGGTGATAGTGGGCAGCCCTGTCTAGTACCTGATCAGAGGGGAAATGCTTCCAGTTTTTCATCATTGAGTATGATGTTGGATGTAGGTTTGCTATATATAGACTCCACTAGCTTCAGGAATTTTCCATCTATTCCCATTTTTTGTAGTGTTTTGATCATAAAGGGATGTTAGATTTTGTCAAAGGCTTTCTCTGCCTCTATTAATATGACCATGTGGTTTGTGGTCTTGCTTTTACTGATGTGGTGGATCACATTGATTGATTTATGTATATTAAACCAACCTTGCATCCCTGGGATAAACCCTACTTGTTCATGATGAACAATCTTTTAATATAATGCTGTATCCAGTTGGCTCGAATTTTGTTCAATATTTTAGCATCTATGTTAATCAGAGATAATGGTCTGTAGTTTTCTTTTTTGGTTGTGTCCCTCTCTGCTTTTGGTATCAGAGTGATATTGGCTTCATAGAAGGTAGGAGGGAATATTCCAGTGTCTTCAATCTCCTGGAAGACTTTTTTTTTTCTTTTTTATTTAAGAAAGGCTTAATTAACAAAACCATAGGGTAGGAGGGGTACAATTCCACACAATTCCCACCACCCAATCTCCATATCCCACCCCCTCCCCTGATAGCTTTCCCATTCTCTATCCCTCTGGGAGCATGGACCCAGGGTCTTTGTGGGTTGCAGAAGGTAGAAGGTCTGGCTTCTGTAATTGCTTCCCTGCTGAACATGGGCGTTGACTGGTTGGTCCATATTCCCAGTCTGCCTCTCTCTTTCCCTAGTAGGATGGGTCTCTGGGGAAATGGAGCTCCAAAACACATTGGTCGGGTCTTCAGTCCAGGGAATCCTGGCCGGCATCCTGATGACATCTGGAACCTGGTGACTGAAAAGAAAGTTAACAAACAAAGCCAAACAAATTGTTGAGCAATCATGGACCCAAAGCTTGGAATAGTGGAGAGGAAGTGTTAGGGGGGTCCTCACTGCAAACTCTAGTGTACTTCTGCTTTCAGGTATATATTTTGCAGTAGTTTATGGATACGTGTGAACATATGCTCTCTCTCACAGAAACTGATGTATATCTACACCATTGTTAGAAAGTGAACCACCTGAGATGGAATTAGAGAATACTATGAAAGGAAAGGTCTCACCCGAGTAATGAAGCTGAAGGGTTGTCATTCCACACGTGAAGTCTCTGGACACAGTCTGAAGTGAAGCATGTTGAGGTGGCAATCATTGTGTTGGTTAGGTTGTGATCAGTAGATGCAATATTATTTGATATGGATTGGGAGAGGCATATGGGAAAGTGTGCCCTATACAATGGTTCTAGAAAGATAAAGATGAGTATGGGATGATCCCACTCATCAACAGAAGTTGAGTAAGAAGATCTGAAAGGGAAACTTAAAGCAGGACCTGACCAAATTGTAAGTAGAGCACCAAAGTAAAAACCCTGTGGTGAGGGGTAGACATGCAGCTTCCTGGGCCAGTGGGGGGTGGGAGTGGGTGGGAGGGATGGGTCACAGTCTTTTGGTGGTGGGAATGGTGTTTATGTACACTCCTAGTAAAATGTAGTCATATAAATCACTAGTTAATTAATACGAGAGGGGGAAAATTAATTATATGTCTCGAAGTTTTTCAAAACACAGACTGAATCTTTTTAATATATAGGCTGTGTAATTGATTTGCAGACTCTCTCAAAAGCCTAGACCAAGTAGATCAGAAGCAACCAATAGCACAGCTATATACAAGATACTATATACAAAAGGACTTTTCAAAGTTAACCCAATTACCAAATAATGTGATGATAACATTAACTATCGATTGTCTTTTGGAACCCTAAGACAGCAGGAACCTCACATCTCCACTATAGAGCCTCTACTTCCCCCAGTCCTAGAACCATTCTATAGGGCCCACTTTCCTGGAAGACTTTTAAAAGTATAGGTATTAGTTCTTCTTTGAAGGCTTTGTAGAATTCATTTGTAAAACCACTTGGTCCAGGACTTTTATTTGTGGGAAGGTTTTTGATAACTGTTTCAATTTAATTAGCTGTGATGGGCTTGTTCATATTATCTAGTTCCTCTTTATTTAATTTTGGAAGTTCATAGGTATTAGAAAATCGTCCATTTCTTCCAGGTTCTCTAGCTTGCTGGCATATAGTTGTTCATAGAAGTCTTGCATGATATGTTTAATTTCTGCAGTGTCTGTTGTGATATCTCCTCTTTCATTTACTATCCAATTTATTTGGGTCTTCTCCTTTTTTGTTTGGTGAGTCTGGATAAAGGTTTGTCAATTTTGTTCACTCTTTTGAAGAACCAACATTTACTTTCATTGATCTTTTGTATGGTTTTCTAATTTTCAGTGTTATTGATTTCTGCCCTAACTTCAGTGATTTCTGTCCTTCTGGTTGCTTTAGGGTTCCTTTGTTCTTCTTCTTCTAGGTCTTTAAGATGTGCAATTAGGTTGGTTATTTGAGCTTTTCCTTATTTCCTAATGTGTGCTTTTATGGCTATGAACTTCCTTCTCAGTACTGCCTTAGCTGTGTCCCAAATATTTTGATAACTTGTGTCTTCATTTTCATTGAACTCTTGAAACAGTTTGATTTCTTCCTATATTTCCTCTTTGACCTAGTAGTTGTTAAGTAGTGTGCTGTTGAGCTTCCACATTTTGGGACTATTACTAATCTTTTGTTGATTATGAAGTGTTAGTTTAATTCCACTGTGTTCAGAGAAGATGCTTGGGATGATTTCAATGCTCTTGAATTTGCTGATGCTGTCTTTGTGGCCTAACATATGGTCTATCCTTGAGAATGACCCCTGTGGACTTGAGTAGAATATGTATTCCAGCTTCTTGGGATGAATGACTCTGAAAATGTCCAGTAGTTCTAGTTTATCTATCTCCTCATTTAGCTTCCTCATGTCTTTATTGATTTTCTTCCTGGAATATATGTCCAGTTAAGAGAGTGGGGTTTTGAAATCCCCTACTTTTACCATGTTGCTATTAATATATTGCTGTAGCTCTTTCAATAGATGTTTGACATATTTAGATGGCTTCTCACTGGGTGCATAGATATTAATAATTGCTAAGTCCTCTTGATTGACAAATCCTCTAAGCATTAAGTAATTTCCATCCCTATCTTTTTAAACTTTATTTTAAAGTCTATCATGTTAGATATGAGAATAGCTGTTCCTGCTCTTTTTGTGGGCTATTGTCCTATATGATAGTTTCCCATCCTTCCATTTTGAGTCTGTGTTTGTCTTGTTGAGTTAGGTGGGTTTCCTGTAGACAGCATATTGTTGGTTTGTGTTTTCTGATCCATCTTCCTGCTCTATGCCTTTTAATAGGTGAATTCAGGTAATTGACATTTACTAATATCAAAGATTGAAGATATTTAAATGTCATTCTTGTAGAGTTTTAGAGTGTCTGATAGGTAGCATATTTATGATGGTCTGAGTTTTTATAGGAGACTTTTCTTTCAGGGCAGGCTTGGTGATAGTTGATTCTTTCAACTGTTGCTTGTCTGAGAAGGTTTTTATGCCTCTGTCTAGTCTGAGTGACAGTCTAGCAGGATACAGTAGTCTTGGTTGAAATCCTTTCCCATTGAGTACTCAATAGATATCTTGCCATTCTCTTCTGGACTGCAGTGTTTGTGTGGAGAAGTCTGCTGCTAATCTTATGGGTTTTCCTTTGTAGGTGACTCTTTGTTTTTCTCTTGTAGCCTTCAGGATTCTTTCTTTAGCCTTATTCCTTTCCATTCTAAATAGGATGTGTTGGTGTCTTTAAATCTGGATTAATTCTTTTTGGGACCCTCTGGGCTTCTTGAACCATTATGTCTTTGATGTTGTCTAGACTAGAGAAGTTCTCAGCTATTATGTCCTGTAGATCATTTTCTTCCACTCCCTCTCTTTCTTCCTCTGATAAGCCAATAATGCATATATTATTTCTTTTGAAGTCATCCCATAGGTCCTGTTGTTTATTTCAGTATCTCTTAATCTCTTTTTGAGATCTCTTACTTCTTTTTTAGTTGTCTCTAATTCGTCCTCCATCTTGCTAATTCTGTCTTCAGCCTCATTTGTTCTATTCTCTCTCCCCTCTACTGTTTTCTGGAGTTCATATATTTTGTTACCCTGTTCTGATACTGTTTTAGCTTGTTCAGCTAGTTTTGTTCTTAGCTCAGTTAGTTCAGCTTTCAGCTCTCTAATAACCTTGAGATAATTAGTGTTTTCTTCCAGAGTTTCATTTGTTGTTTCTGCATTTCTGATGACAATTCTTTTAAACTCTTTACTCACTCCTGTGATTATTTCCTTAACTAGTGTTTGGATGTTGACCTCATTATTTTGTGCTTCAATCTTTGGGGGGATTTTAGCTGGACTCTTGTCCTGGTTCATTTCTCCAGTATTTCTTCTTGTTGGTTTAACCATTCTATATAGTGTGTTATGAGTTCCCTCTCTTAGTACTTTGGAAATTATTGATCACTCTTGCCTGGATTGACCTGTGTCTATGTAAGGGACTTACAGAGTTCACAGTTGTGGAAATTGACAGTTGTTTCAATAGTGTTTTAATCGCTGAGATGGAGAGCAGTGACATTAAAAGCCTCTTTTGTTCTTTTTCTTCCCTGTAGGCTATGGGAGCCTGAGGGCTTTTAAACTGTAAATATGCTTCTTAGCTTAATCCCTCACTCCTCACCAAGAGATAAAGCAAGGTTTGGGGAGAGATAATACATTAGTTATGCAAAGAGACCCTCACACCCCAAGCATCCAAAGCTCAGGGCTCAATTCAGCTTCTCTGCCAAGTTGAGCAACACTGCTGGGCCCTGTGAGTTTCTAAACAAGTCCCATTTATAGTCTGTAGGTTCTGAGGCAACAATTCACTATGTTCTCATCAGGAGAACAACACAGAAAGGTTCCCACCACATAGTCCCCCACCGTTAGACCACCAAGATGTATATCTTCTCCTGAGTTTCCTGGTAAGTTCTCTGTCCCCTGGTGTCAGCACATGGCCTCCCCACTGCTGCTCTAGTCTCTGAGGGCAGTAGCAATGGAGACTCACAGTTGAATTTGGTGAGTCTCTGGGGAGTCCTCTTCTCCCTTCGGCAGTCTTTCTGTTGGTAAAACAGACTGGAGGTGGTGCCTCAACCGGTAAACTGCCAGACTGTTAGCAGTGACTTAATCTCTCCCTAGGCTCCTCTCTATCCCTGAGCCACACGTATTTGCACTCACAGGTGATTTGGTGGGTTCCTGAAGTCGTTCTAGTCCTGCTTTGTTGAGGTCCCCCCAAGTCACTTTCATTGGAGAAGTTATTTATATTTTGTAATGATGTACTATGTATGGAATAGTAACTACAAATTAAACAGTGGTGTTATTAATGCAGCAAAATAATATCTTTCTTTCTTTTACTTTCTTACTTGCTTATCTCAAAAGCCTAGGAAAATGGTTTCTTCCTTGAATTAGTCCTGAAAAAAAAAAGTTTTCTTGTTTCAAAATTGAAAGCACTTCTTATTCTATGATTCTTTACACTTGTCTTCTTAAATACACTTACTTTTGTTTCAAAGGAAGCAGAACAAAAACAAAGAAACAAGCAAAAGTATGGGGGATGAAGAACTGCAAACTCCTTATGAGAACACCCTGCATATTATCAAATGAGAACGTCGTACATATTAATTTCAGTTTTTAGAACATACTCCTGTTTTCTGAGTATCCTGTGAATTACTTGTCTTTTCACACATTTTTACTCTTAATATCTAGTCTCTTCTTTCACTTAGCAACTTTTCTTATTTGACAGTGGTCTCTCCATGTGATCTTTTTCTCATCCTCCCCTTTTTCCTTCTCCACTTCCTCTTCATCTTAACTAATTCTTATCCAGTCCTAAACATTAGACATAGTATTGAGCCCACTGTGTTGTATACTATGCTTACAACAATTTGTGAGACTTTGCGGATAAGGCAAGAAAAACTAAGCTAATGTGGCAGATAATCACTCTCAAAAATGTCCTTGTCAAAATCTCCTGGGCCTGTGGCTATATTACTTTACATGGTAAAAGAGTCTTTGAAGATGTGATTAAGTTTCAGATTTTGAGTTGGGGAGGTTATCTTGAGTTGCCTAGGAGAGTCCAATCAAATCTGATGATTAGATTTCCTAACTGGATTTAGAAAGAAGTGTGTCTGAGGAGGCAAGTAGTTGACTTTGAAGATGAAGAAATAAAGCATGAGGAAAAGAAAGGGAGAAAAAAGAAAGAGAAAGAGAAAGAGGAAAGGAGAGAGGAAGGAAAGGGAGGAGTGAAGAAAAAAAGGAAGGAGACAAAACAAAAAAGGCAACAACCACTAATAATATCTAGAAAATAGAAAAAGCAACAGTAACACATTCTTTCTTAGAGTTTCCAGAAAGAACAAGATTTTGCCAAAACCTTAGTTTCATCCCATTGAGATCCACATCAGGCTTCTGCCTTTCAGAATTGTAAGATAACAAATTTTTATCGTGTGAGTCACTAAGTTTGTGGTAACTTATTAAAGCAGAAGTAGAAAATATATACAGACAGATTAATCTGTTCATGATCATCCTATTTTTGAAGAGTTGGAATAAACAAATTGCTGTGTGATTTATGACCTTCCCCCCCATACTGTACTGCTTGCTAACCAAGTGAGAGAAATAATATTTTTTTAGTGTTTCAAGACTAAGCAAACTTCTTTTTTTTACTTCATTCTGCTTTTCAGGCTCTGAGCTGCTAATTCATGTTTGCTCTTAAACTTCTAGCAAAGTAGATACTTCTTTTTAAAATTAATTTTTGTGAGAAAGAGGAAGAGAAAATCCAGAGTATTATTCAGCTTTGCCATATGGAGTTGAACCTGAGTTCTCAGCTATGCCAGTCCTGTGCTCTGCTGTGATGACCTATCTCCCTGGTCCATACAAGATCTCATATTATAGTTTATGGATGATAGGAAAAACTACACATAATCTATGTGGATATTCTATAGTACTCTGTTAATACCTAATCTGAAAAGTAATGAATACTGAAGAAAAATAAGCTGAAAGTATGTTACATAGACATTTGCTAGCACTAGAAATATCACTGGTTCAAAAGCATTATGATAAAGTGTACATTCCATTATATTATAATGTTTTCAGTTAAAACTACGAATTAGTTTAGTATCTAGTTTATATAACAAGACTGTAGCTAAATTTCACAGATCATTTTACTGCTTTCATTATATCACTATGATTCTATTTACATAGGAAAACCAAAGGTGATTTGTAAATATTGACTAAACAAAGGACACTTTTAGAAAGGCTGCCAAGAACTCCAGTTGCTTCCATTGCCATTACACTGAGATTACCTTCTATAGAGATAAAGGTTATAGCAGAGGACAAAACAAAAAGCAGTAGTTGACTAGTAAAATGAAGAAGAATATTAGATGGCTGATCTTATTTTAAAATAGTACTGAATACTGAAAAACATTTCTTTTTCTTTTTTTTTACTAAATCAGTGCTCAGCTCTGGTTTATAGTGGTGCCAAAGATTGAACCTAAGACTTCAGTCTCAGACATAAAAGGCTTCCGCATAGCCTTATGCTATTGCCCCTGTCAATATTGAATAACGTGACTTGCACATATATTTATCTTCCCACCATAAAAAAAATCCTCAAAGTTGTATCTGAAGGCCAAATAAGCTTGGAAACAAAACTTTAACAGCTTTTCTTCTCTAACAAAGAAGTTTGCTAAATACTGGAATGGAAGGCTAAAGGAAACCATGAACTACTCTTTGTTATAGCATTTTTTAAAAACAGCATATGCCCAATTACACCAGTAATTATTAAAATGAGGTCAATTCTAAATTTGAGAGAGTGACCTATTAACTCCTTAAGATTTCATTTTTGTGAAATTACTCCATGATTACTTGTAGTAGAGACCACCATCTTTATTCATTTTGACCTTGAAGACTGAAGAAGTCATTTCCTTCAGATATTAAGAACATTCTTCTATCAGCCTAAAGTTTTAAAGATAACAAAGCATCAGAAAGGGTTAATTATCCAGAAAAAAAAAATGAATGCTTCTAATGGATCATCATATTAGCTCTGTGATTTATACTTTTCTGGTTTTCACATTTTCAGATTTAAAATATTAATCGACAAAAATGTGCTACCAAATAAAAACTTTATTATGTTGTTCCAGGGGAGAACAGTTTACAGGAATAATGATGACTGTCTCTTGGCATTGGCAACTGAAATAAGCTCAATGGTGGGTATTTATTTTTTTTTTATTTATTAAAAAAAGGAGACATTAACAAAACCATAGGATAAGAGGGGTACAACTCCACACAGTTCCCACCACCAGCTCTCCATATCCCATCCCCTCCCCTGATAGCTTTCCTATTCTTTATCCCTCTGGGAGTATGGACCCAAGGTCATTGTGGGATGCAAAAGGTGGAAGGTCTGACTTCTGTAATTGCTTTCCCGCTGGCTAAACATGGGCATTGACTGGTTGATCCATACTCCCAAGCTGCCTCTCTCTTTCCCTAGTAGGGTGGGACTCTGGTGAAGCAGAGCTCCAGAACACATTGGTGGGGTTGTCTGTCCAGGGAAGTCTGGTCGGCATCATGCTGGCATCTGGAGCCTGGTGGCTAAAAAGAGAGTTAACATACAAAGCCAAACAAATTGTTGAACAATCATGGACACCATTCCCACCACCAAAAGACTGTGTCCCATCCCACCTACCCATCCCACCCTACCCCACGCCGCCCTGGGGAAGCCGAATAGCTATCCTCACCCCAGGGTTTTTACTTTGGTGTCCTACTCCAGATTTAGTCAAATCCTGCTTTTAGTTTCCCTTTCTGTTCTTCTTTCTCAACTTCTGTTGATGAGTGGGATCATCCAATACTCATCTTTATCTTTCTAACTTAGCTCACTTAACGTAATTCCTTCTAGCTGTATCCAAGATGAGTCAGAGAAGGTGGGTTCATTGTTCTTAATAGCTGCATAGTATTCTAGCTTTTTCACTTAGCTACAGATACATATAGAGATACACAGAGTGGGAGCAACACCACCATATTGGAACTTCCCCTTATCCACTGAGTTCTCAGTTAGCCTCTCCTGACTTCTGTTTTTAAATCTATTTCTGTATATCTTATTTCCTATATAAGATTGATATTTGTGTGTCTATAGTCTATAATAAACTTTAATAAGTACAATATGTATTGAGACATAAATGTATTTTATTTCTAAACATTTGGATAGCAGTAACTTTCTCTTTTCAAACAAATGAATCAATATTTTTTTCCAGCCACCCCCTCATGCCATTGCTACTAACCTCCCACTGTCCTGACTTTTTGCTCCTGGTGCTGGGTGTGTCAATTCAATGAAGCATTTATGCATATTGAGGTTGGCCAATGTGTTGCTGCTAACACAGCTCTATTACTTATCAAGTTGAAAGGATCCCGGCATATGTACCTTTTAATTTTGCTGTGCTATATCTAGTTGCTCTCCTGTTAGTCACATACGTATTATTCTTTGGGAAGTCACCTTTGTCCTAGATAATTCTGTTCAGTTAGAGCAGATCTCAATCCTTGATTTCAGGGCAGGTCCCCTGCATGTTTCATCTCTTTGGCAGTAATGTTATTCCAGAGATGGGCATGGGGTCCAAGTCAACCAATATAGGTGCTCTAGAGCATTTATTGGCTAATAACAAGGTAAGAGTCAGCCTTTCTTCTGGTTATTTAAGTTAGTAAACCTCAACTGCTCAGAATCTTACCATGACAAAATTGAGTCTGCTGCAAAGCAAAGCCCTGGGTTAGTTAGAGCTCAAGATGTAGAAACTCTTCTAATGAAACTTTCAGAGGATATGGGTCTTTTAAATTTTTACACTTCTGAATTACAAGAACTCCAAGTTATCTTTTTGTTTTTAATGTCTCTGTGAGTTGTATTTCTTTTACTTGCACCTAAGTCAAGTTCTACTTGATTATGAGAAAGGTTTGAGATGACAAATGCATTCTAGATATATCCTGAGAATTCTACTGTGAATCAGGAAGCCTTATTTCACCTCTACAATAAACAGAATCTGGCATGTTACCTGCAATTCTATATTTTTCTTATGCCCACACCAAGATTGCTAGTCAACTTATATGGTGATCCTTGAGTTCTGCATGGGGTTATAACATTGCACTTTGAGATGGTAAGAGAGCATATAAAATGATCCCATCTTGGTTCAAGTGTCTTCACAGTTAGAAATAAATAAGTAAAGGCACACTTTTTTTCTTTTTTGGCATTTATACGTCCTTTCAAATACTAGTACATGACTGTCTGATCTCCATGGCTACACCCTTACAAATCCTTTTCCTAAATGCTCTACTGCTTCTACTCTGCAGTTTGACTTCTGAAATTTTCTATGAAAACTTTAGTCTATATGTACATGTATGTGTATGTGAATGTATATATAGTGGGAGGAGGAGGACAGAGGAAGAGAGAGAGCAGTCAGGACATCACAGCACTGTTTTACAGCTCAGGAAGCTTCCCCTGTACAGGTATGCACTCGTGGTGAAGAATGTGATCTCCTGAATAAACCATGTCTTACCCTCCTGCCTTTCCAAATTAATGAATGTTTAGAACATAAAGCATTTATGAGAAGCTCACTATAGTGGCTTGCTTAGGGGAATGTTCTGCAGAAAACAGTAACAGTCAGTCCTTGCTTTTCATTTTGTCATTTCTATAGGTTGGATGAATAGAAATCTAAAATGATTTTTATTTAAAAATAAAAACCAAATGGATGATCTGGTTTTAGATTTCTTTACTTATTATGATAAAAAAACAATAAATGTCATAGCTCTTACATGTATATCATGATCCCATTCATTCATTCATTCCCTCACTCACAAGTATTTGAGCCTCTACTTCACAATGGCATTTATTTCAAGTCATAGGCACAGCCATGAGACCACCCAAAGGTCTTTGCCTTCATGAAGCTTCCATTTCCAGTATCCAAAGTTATTCTTGCCTGGTTTTTCTTATTTTATTCTTTCCACAGGACTGAGAGGATGGTTTTATTTTAAAGAGGTGGTTATAAACATAGAGGGAGGGGGGGGTCAGTCCTTTTGTCCCAGAGTCACACAGTAAGAAGAAGAATTTCATTCAAGGCGGTCTGATTTCTGAGTCTGCAGATGACAAATGTCTGATTAGTATAAATATATTTGGAAAAAATGTACCTAGAACCATTATTCAATCCCTTGAGTTTAACCAAAAATAAATAAGAAGAAGAAGAAAAGAGTAAATTTTTCTACAGAGTAGAAATAAAAAGCCCAAGGACTGGAGTTGGGGTGGGGCCACTAGAGGAACCTGAATAGGTGGAGGGGAAAAGGAGGGCAGAACAGGAAGAAAGGAAATAGGGGGAGGAGGTGGAAATCACTACACTACGTTGAAGGAAATGGTTTTGTGACCAATACTGACATAGCACATTTTTGATGTCTAGTCCAGTTAAGTGCTGTTGGCATTTAACACTGTATGTCATTTAAACCTTTCACAGCTCTGCTTGACTCTAAAGCTCCTATTCTTGTGGGTCACTTTCTGCTCCAAGACAATTCTGTCAGAATTTGTTTCTGGGGTGAACCAATCTAGCAGTTACCATCCCCCACTCCCTAGAAAAGATATAATGACTCAGGCTTCACACACAGCAGAGTTAGGCCTCTCTGGGAAAAAATATCAGTTGAGAATATTTGCTTTTCAAAGTTGAACATTATTTGATGGAGACAATTCCAAGTACAAATTCTGGTTGAGCTTCAGAACTAGACTTTATTTTTTTCTTTAGACCTATGGCAAGGAATTTGGTGGGCCACATTAGTTTGCCTCCTATGCAGACTGATGTGGAGCAGAGAACGTCTGTAACTAAGGCTTGAGACGTATACACACAATTCCTCAAAGCTAAGAACACATTTTTTCCCTTGTTTATTTCTGATTTAATGGTAGGTGTGAATGTAATTGTGTAAGAATGGTTACGTGTGTGTGTGTGTGTGTGTGTGAATGTGAACAATATGGCATTTCAGGGAAATTATTCCCCGGGGAGGTATTAGTTTCTTTCCTGGGTTGAGTGCTCTGTTGCCAAGCTCTCTTTTAAACAACAGTCTGAGGAGCCAGGCAACGTTCACTTAAGCAGTTGTTTCACTTGACCTCAGGTTTGCTCTTCTACTCTTAGTTCACAATTATTTTAGAGTTGCCAAGAGGAAATTCTAGGCTTTCATTGTTTATCTTTAAAAGCTTCATCGTTCTTTATGGTTGTTTTATTGGAGAAGACAAAATGCGACTTCACTTAGCTCTCATTCTATAAGAGAGGAGCATAGTGCTCCCAACTGTTATTTTCAAATGTTTTTTTTTTCAGCCTTTTTAAACATGTATTTTAGCAGGAAACACACATTTAGTTTGAAACATCAATCATAGTCTATATTTGTTATCAAGTACTACATGTATTACATAATTATCTTTCTCAAAACTTAGAGGTTTTGTTATCTCAAAATTTCTTTTCCTTTTCTCTTTCTCTCTTCTTCCTCCCTCCTTTATTTATTTACTTATTTATTCCTTCACTTTCCCCTTCTAGAGAGTGTAAAGTAGACCACAGCAATAAAACGTCTCTCAATGGAGTGTGGCCTGGGCTTGAACTTGGGTTGCACACATTGCAAAACAGTACGCTAGACTTGTAAGCTATTTCACCAGCCCTATTATTTCTGTGGCTCAGGAATCCACTGTGGCTTGACTGCGTGATTCGGGCTAATGAACTCTGAGTAGTTATAGTCCTCTTAGGGATCATTTGGGTGAACAAAAGTCTTCAGTGCTATGATTACTGGTCCATGAGCTTTAGTAACTTGTAAACTCACTCACTTGGATCCCTCAACAGGACTGCCTTGCAAAAGGCAGCTGGCTTCTGTAGAAAGTGATTCGAGAGAGAGGTAGAGAAAGCCAGACCTTCTCCCCTCCAAGTAGCAAGTGAAATTCTGTAACCAGATCTCAGAAGTGATGGCCCATTACTTCTGTCATATTCCCCTCATTAGAAGCGAGTCACTTACTCCAGCTTACACCCAAGGGGAGGGATTTCACAGCATTGAAAACCAAGAAGGGTCACTGGATGTATTTTAAGGGATTGACAGCTAGGTTTTTCACAGAAGCTTTCCAATGTGTGAATGTTCTTGGTTACCAAATACAAACAGATATGTAGGTTCACCTACTTCAATAGTTGGTGAACCTTTAAGAATGTTGTTAGTCATTCTAAAGCAGAGCTAACTTTTGTTTGAACTAAGCAGAAAAACAAACAAGAAGAGATATATATATATGAGAGACTCAAATTGTGAGAAATTTGTTTCTGAGAACACAGAACATAATTTAACCAGTTCAATTAAATCAGTATTTATTAAAACCAGTGTGTCATACACACTCTTCCCCATGTGAAGTCATCTCAGATCTCCCCACAGACACATATCACGATATCTGCTTAGGGGGCAAGATGGATGGAGATGAAACTACAGTCTGCATTTAATTGATATGAAGCATATATTATGATTTGGAAATTGTTGGGAGATTTGGAAAAGGGATCAATGAATGTTGTGTAAAAGTAAAAGTTACAGGGATGGACAGTGGCACATCTGGTAAAGCGCACACATTACAGTGCACAAAGAGTGGAGAAGTAGGGCTGCAGGTGTCTCTCTCCCCCTCTCCTCTCAATTTCTCTCTGTTTCTATCCAATAATAAAGAATTTTAAAAAAAACAGTAAAAATTATATAGAATATACTTTAGACTGTATGGGTCATATACAGTCTCTGTTGCATGTTACTAATTTTTATTTTACTTTATTAGTGACTTACAAAATTACAAAATAATAGGGCTACAATTTCATACCGTTCCCACCACCATCTGTGGCCCCATTCCCTCATTGGTAACTGCAGTGATTCTCCCAAGGTAACAGATACAGATTAACTACTATTTCTATAACTATCTGTCTATCTATCTATATCTCTCTTTATATTTTTGCCCATTTTTTTCTATGGTCCTGCCTTCTCTTCCATTATAAGTCAAAGCTATGCCTATTACTATTTGTGATTGTTCTTTTTTTCCCCTCTTCTTTCTCTGGGTCCTAATGGAATTGGGTTTCAGAGACCTCTGGTCATCTTCCCCTAACATTTCTCCTGCTCTGAGAGTATGGACCAAAATTCTTTTTGAGGTGCAGAAAGTAGTAGCTGACTTGTAGCTATATAATTTTTTTTTTCCTCCAGGGTTATTGCTGGGCTCGGTGCCTGCACCATGAATCCATTGCTCCTAGAGGCCATTTTTCCCCCTTTTGTTGCCCTTGTTACTGTAGCCTCGTTGTGGTCATTATTATTGTCATTGTTGATGTTGTTCGTTGTTGGATAGGACAGAGAGAAATGGAGAGAGGATGGGAAGACAGAGAGGAGGAGAGAAAGATAGACACCTGCAGACCTGCTTCACCGCCTGTGAAGCGACTCCCCTGCAGGTGGGGGGTCGGGGGCTTGAACCGGGATCCTTACGCCGGTCCTTGCGCTTTGCGCCACATGCGCTTAACCCACTGCGCCACCGCCCGACCCCTCATATAATTTTTAAAAAGTAGTTCAGTTATGTATGTTTGCAAATCAGTCCCCTCTCCTCTCCCCATTTTCTTTTTAATTGTCTCAAGGGTTCTCCTGTGTTCTTATGTCTGTATAATGAGTCCATAGCTTTTGGTAGTCATTTTTCCATTTCTCTCTGTCTCTCTATCTCTGTCTCTCTCTCTTTCTCTCTCCATAGAGACTGAGAGAAATTGAGGAGAGATAAAAGAAACCTGCAGCACTGCTCCACTGTTCATGAAGCTTCTCAAGGGTGTGAGCCCAGGTCTTTGTGCATGAAAACATATGTGCTCTATCATCACACTCTTTCAGCATCTTACTCTTCCTAGTAACTATTGTCAGAAGCTTTCCAGAGCCCATTATTCTAGGTGGCTATAGTGATTAGACATAGACTCCAGCCTGTGTGGCACCTATTACACTAGAGTCACTAGCAGAATTGCCCTGACAAGACTTACCCAGTCCTTCCACAAGATACTCCATCATACCTAGAGTGGAAGCAACTTTCATTCGCTACTTTTTCCTAAAGGGTGTTGGAGTCCTTTTCTTTTTCTTCTTCTGGGTGTAAAAGTGACTGCATTAAAGCTATAATCATGTGTACTTGGTGAAATTTATGTTCTTTTTTAATTTATAAAATGGAAATATTTACAAGGCCATAAGATAAGCGGGGTACAGTTCCTACCACCAGAACTCCGTATCCCATTCCCTCCCCTGAAAACTTTCCTATTCTTCATCCCTCTGGAAGTATGGACCCAGAATTATTGTAGGGTGCAGAAGGTGGAAGGTCTATCTTCTGTAATTGCTTCTCCACTGAACATAGGGTGAATTTTTTAAATATTAATAAAGTGGCTTCTTGTATTCTTTTAGCACTGTTGAATAAGCCAGTTTACACTAATTTTTAATAGAATAAATACATATAACTTGAATTCATTCTTTAATTTCTTTATTGAGGGATTAATGTTTTATAATTGA
This sequence comes from Erinaceus europaeus, assembly GCF_950295315.1. NCBI lineage: Eukaryota > Metazoa > Chordata > Mammalia > Eulipotyphla > Erinaceidae > Erinaceus > Erinaceus europaeus. The sequence continues at coordinate 137,782,323 of NC_080165.1, read as the reverse complement.
CAGTAAAATACAGTGGTTTGTACATGTATAACATTTCCCAGTTTTCCACATAACACTTCAACCCCCACTAGGTCCTCCTCTGCCATTATGATCCTACCGCTGAAATTTTATTCTCAGTGGGATTTTTTTTAAATATTTATTTGTTTATTCCCTTTTGTTGCCCTTGTTGTTTTATTGTTGTAGTTATTATTGCTGTTGTTATTGATATTGTCATTGTTGGATAGGTTGTTGGATAGGACAGAGAGAAATGGAGAGAAGAGGGGAAGACAGAGACCGGGAGAGAAAAATAGATACCTGCAGACCGGCTTCACCGCTTGTGTAGTGACTCCCCTACAGGTGGGGAGCCAGGGCTCGAACTGGGATTCTTATGCCGGTCCTTGGGCTTTGTGCCACGTATGCTTAACCCGCTGCACTACCGCCCGACTCCCATCATAGCTTCTTAATGTGTGGTCTCTAGACAAGCAGCAACAGCACTACGATTATTATTACTTGGACCCTTGTTAGAAATCTACACTTCTGTAGCCTAAATCAGACTAACTAACTCTGCAGGTGCAGCCCAATTCAGTGTCTTAACAAGTTATCCTGGTGAGGTTTATGTATGGTTTGTTAGAGAAGCCTCTTTCTAAATCCCATCATTCAACCTAGAATTTAATCTAAACAAGATTAATAGATCTTTGTACTTATTCTAGGAAGAAATGAACCAATACAATCATCACTGCAGAGTCCATGGCAAACAACATCAAAAAGAGACCATGAATGGATAACTGGTACAAGAATGAGCAAATCAGTTCTCTGGGAATTCCTGTTCAAAGCTATCTGGTGATATTTCCAATTTAAATGTGCACACCATATGGGACTATTCTGCACATTGGAAAAGGATGTGAGTTTGATAAGCAAAAATGTGACTTATCAACAGTCGCAATCTGTCCCTCGGAAAGCTTCCAACAGTCAGCTGTAACTGGTCATCCCTGCCTGGCTGCGGAAACCCTGAAGAGTGTTGTCTGTATTGGGAGGCGGCAGGAAGCCTCAGGCTTTAGTGAACTTAAATTTGTTTGTTTCAGTGTGCTGTAGGAACTCCCTCAGCCCCCTTCCTGTATTGTGGTTACACTGAGAACAAACTCTTTAAAGTGATGCATTAGCCAAGTCCAAATTCAGGGAGAGAAAAATATCTTGTCTTTTTCTAAAAAAAAAAAAAAAAAAAAAAATGGATCAAAACTTTTTTTTTCCAGAACCTAAACTATTCTTTGGCTGCAGATGTCTCTTTAATAGGAGTAATCCAGCTAAGTCTATTTCATAGGAAAGATTTGTTGTAGCTCGAAAAATTGGGCTTTTGATTTTCAAATTAGATTTCAAATTCAGCAAAGAAATCATATTGGGAAAGAAAAAAGAACAAAGTTATTTTTATTTTCAGAAAAAAATTATTACCAGAAAATATTTCTATATGCAGTTAAACTTCAGGTGAGCAGAATGTTCAAGAAATTGAGAGGTTCTTGTTATTTAAGAGTTTATTTGTTTGTTTATTTGTTTTCTTTTTTTGTTTGTTTTTTATCAGAGCACTGCTCAGCTCTGGCTTATGATTGAACCTGGGACTTTAGAGCCTCAGGCAAAAAAAAAAAAGTTTATGTAACCATTATGTAACTATTATGCTCTCTCTCTCTTCCTCAAAAAAAAAAATTTTTTTGTCAATCAACAAAGAGTTAAATAAAAGAAAATATTTCTATTTCCTGATTTTGTGGAGAAATCTTTCTAGAATACTTAAAAGTGACATTTTTTAATTTAGGGGGTAATAGATATCATGAAAGTTCCCTAGATTATTAAAGATTTTGCAGAATATTTGTATTAGTTTCTAGTAAAATACAAACTAGACTGATTTTGTGATAATCATAAAAGGGTATACTGGAAATTAACTCCTGAAGTATTGAAGTAATAGTTCTAATTCTGCTTATTTTCAGTTGATGTTTTAAATGTTCAGGAATATTTTAGTTTACTTACAAACTTAGGCTGGTTGGGTCCTAGCTGAATAATAATAATAACTATAATAATGTTAACTACTATTATTATTATTACTATTTTATTATTTACCAGAACACTGGCACAGCTATGGCCTCTGGTGGTTTGGGGAATTGAATCTGTAACTTCAGAGCCTCAAACACGAAAATCTTTCGCATAACCATGATACTATTTCCCCTGCCCTGAATTTTAAGCTTAACAGGTTTACCTAGTAATTGTATTTATGTTTAGAAAAAGAGATAATGAGACAAGTTCAAATTTTCATTTTAACATGTAATCACATTTTCACTAGAAAACATAAAAGCCAAGTGGTTTTGTTCAAGTTAGGCTGTCTTTGTTTTAATATTTTATTATTAAGATTAAGTGAGAAGTGACTCACTAGCAGGCCATGTTCAGCCTGTGATTTAGAACATTCTTCCACAGAAGAATAGAATAGAAGGAGAAGCCAAGTTTAGAACCTTGTGAATTAACCTACACTGGGGTTAATTCAACAAAATTTATTAGAGACTTACAGTGACTATTAAATTGCTAACACTTGGTGTCAGTGAAAGCAAAAAGATAAATAAATAATGTCCACCTCAACCCCACCACACTCTGGCCCCCAACACCAAGTTCTTGGAGAGTCTCTTGGTGAATGCAGTGAGAAAATTTTGGTGTACTTGGATGAGGGGTAGGGTTGGGAGACATATTATCAGATGAAGTATAGTTTGGGAATCCTTAAACTCATTTAGATGTTGGAGGACATGGATGCCTTTAAAGAATTCGATGGGGTGCCTATTTCTTTCATTTTACCACAAAAATAAGGATCTTATAAGCAGAAAGCCTAAATATCCTACCTCCACACTGTAAAATCATAACACGTATTCCCGAGCCCACAAAAATAACTAGCTTCATTACTCTGCCACCAGGTTCCAGATGATACCATGATGCCAACCAGACTTCCCAGGGCAGATGACCCCACCATGTGTCCTGGAGCCCCACGTCCCCAGAGCCTTGCCCCACTAGGGAAAGAGAGAGACAGGCTAGAAGTATGGATCCACCTGCCAAAACCCATGTTAAGCAGGGAAGCAATTACAGAAGACAGATCTTCCACCTTCTGCATCCCATAATGACCCTGGATCCATACTCCCAGAGGGATAAAGAATAGGAAAGTTATCAGGGGAGGGAATAGGATAGAGTACTGGTGATGGGAATTGTGTGGAGTTGTACCCCTCTTATCCTGTCGTCTTATCAGTGTTCCCATTTTATAAATAAAAACTTAAAAAAATAACTCTAAGCTATGGACATAAGCAGGATGGACTATTTTTCTATCTTTCTGTTAATATTCAAGCATTATTAATTCATGTCCATCATCTGCTAGCACTTGTCACAAGCTGTAACATGTACCAAAAGTTAAAGGAAAATAAATAGTTGAGAAAATGCTATTTATTAACTTAAAGTTGTGATCTAAGAAATCATGATAGTCTGTCAGTTTCTGTCGCAGCTCAGGAAGCCCCAGGGTTCTCTTAGAAGTGTGTGAGTGCATCTGAGCTACAGTCGGAATAGGCATTAAGCCCAGAAGAATTTATTGCCACTTCAACTACAACAGGACAAAAATCTTTCCAGAATAAAAAATAAAAAAATTACCTCTGGGAGCTGAGGAGATAACATCACGGTTATGCAAAAGAAGTTCATGCCTGAGGCTTTGAGATCTCAACTTCAATCCCCAGCGCCATTATAAACCAGAGCTGGTCGCTGTTCTGGTCTCGTTCCCTCTCTCTCTCTCTCTCTCTCTCCCCCTCTCTCCTAAATTTCTCTCTGTCCTATCCAACAAAAGTGTGAAAAAGGAAAAGATAAGCACCAGGAGTGGCAATGACCCCAGCAACAGGAGACAGGAAGGAAGGAAGAAAGGAAGGCAGGATGGAAGGAAGAAAAAGGGGTTGGATGGAGGCACACATGTTACAATGCTCAAGGACTGGGGTTCGAGCCCCTGGTCCCCACCTATAGGGGGAAACCTTTGCAAGTGGTGAAGCAGTGCTACAGGTGTCTCTCTGTCTCTCTCCCTCTCTATCACCCCCTTTCCTCTCCATTTCTGCCTGTCGCTATCCAAAATAAAGATAATAAAAAATAATTTAAAAAAGAAAGAAAGAAGAATGAATGACCTCTACTTCTGAAGGTGGGAAGGGGAAGAAATTCCTTAATAGTAGAGATGTATCTGTGTTATCTTCATGTCATCCCTTGGTGTGTATGTTGGTTCACAAAGAACTCAGTAAATGCACTGTAGCATAGCTCTGCACACTCTAGAACCTATTTTCCCATAAAAGCAACACTATGGTTATAACTGTGCTTATATTAAATACTCTTAATAATAAAAAGAGACAAATGAAATTTAAAAAGCTATTATGTGATAGTCTTGGAAGTTAGTCTCCTATTTGTGACATTATTTATACAGAGCAGTTAGTTCTTTCTTAGAGTCAATTAGCAAATATTTATCATAAGAGTATCATGTACCAAGTATTTTCAGTACACTCTGGACCTCCATCTCCTCTGTACTCAATGGGACAAAAATAGTTCTTAACCTCATAAGCTTAAGAATACTGAATGAATGAAAGTATGAAAACTACTTTTGAAGAGAGCCAGATTCATAGAAAGTGTTTAATGAATATTAGCTAGTGATTCTCCATGCTAGTGTGCAACTAACTCTGTAACAAAGATACAGCCTGTCCACACATGAAGAAGTTCAAATAGCTTCCTAGTACAGAACATCTTGGTAGTTGAGGCCTGTGTTATGATCTCTTGGTATTCTCATCTTTAAAGGACCAGTTGTTGTTTTGCAGTTGCGGCTGGACTAGCCCATGAGCAGTTGGCTTTTGTCGCTGTGGTTTGACTGGTAAGCAGAAGCATATACGCTTTTCCCATGGGATTGAGGATGGCAAAGGAGAGAAGCAGCAGAGACATTCTGGCTGCCTGTGGAAATTCTAACCCGGAATCCAGCCCTCCTGGGAAATTGAAGCTCCACCTTCTGCATTTTTACTTGCCAGGCAGGGAAGGGCCAAGGCCCAGAGATTGTGAGGACTGTATGTTCCGTGTTTATTTTCAGAGGCTTAACTTTGTGCACAAGTGGGTCTCTCATTGCCTGGGACAACCTGGTCAATGTGAAATTTTTGATTGTTGGATATAAGAATTTTTCTGGTCTAATTCAGGGGAAGCCATCAAAAGCAAAATTTCCCACTTAGTTACTTTTCAAAATGTGCCAAGCTCTTTCAGGTAGCTTCTTCAATCATCAAGTACTAGAATTATTTTGGCCATTTTAAAGCACATACATCAGCATCTGAAGCTGTCAAGGATTGGGGGGTGTAATTTTTACGTGCTTCCTGTTACCAGGCCTTGCATAGCTCAAATTAGTCCCAAGTGGATTGAAAGGTGAAAGAACTCTACTTTCATGCTGCTGAAATCTTGGTAAAATAAAGTTTATTAATGTCTGAGTAACACCAAGGTAAACAGATCTGACAAGGTCAAGATGAGCTATGACTAGGGCAAACAGGAACTTCTGTTTACAACTGATGTTCATTTCACCATATGGAAGCTACATTGTTGGTGTTTGTTTGTTTGTTTGTTTTCTGGCTTATGTTTCATAGCCCCTCATTTTTCAAGCTCTGTGAATTGTGGTTCAGGTCATCCTACATGTACATTTTCTGTTTTTGTAGATTAAGTCTACCCATTTAACAAATTCAATTTGTTCTTAATCTTGTATCAGCAAGGATTCGCCCTTTATAGGAACAACAACAAAAAAAAGACATGGAATGATTCTTATAATATATATTTGATTTTCAGTCTTTGTGGCTTTGCACGATTTTATTCAGTACTTTAAACTTTTTTAACTTCAAACATGAACCAAGATTCAATGACAGGAAACATTTGTCTTTAGCTTTCAAAATGTCTTAAATTCACTGTCAAGGGAAAAGCTTATGAAAGTCTCTACATATCACTGCTGACTATGGGGAATACTGCTCATTTGGAACATCTACCAAGTTCTATTTTGGTGCCAAGTTTGTGGGTTAAGTTTAGGTATTTGTTTGCCACCAGGGCTATAGCAGGGGCTTAGTGCCTGCAGAACGAATTTGCTGCTCCCTGCTGTCATTTTTTCCCCTTTTTCATTAATTTGATAGAATGAAGAGTAATGGGGAAGGAAGGGAGATGGACAGGGAGAGAGACATCTGCAGCACTGCTTTATTGCTTGTGAAGCTTTCCCCCTACAGGTTGGGTCCCATGGCTTGAACCTAGGTCCTTGAGCGTGGTAAACTATGTAGTAAAGCATGGTAAACTCTAGTGAGTGGGCCTCCACCCAGCCCCTAGATTTAGGTTTAACTGACTCTGAAGCTAAAGATGAGATATAAAATTGTTTTTCCTTAACATAGAGAAACTGTTATTATCAGGACTGGAAACTGGCTGTATTTTTTGACGTGATGGTGGTTGAGAAAGTGGCCAAAAAAGAAAGAAAGAAAGAAAATCATGGAGGTCGATTTTAGATGAGTATGTTTTTATTATGAAATCCTTACCACTTGAGCACTTGACATAGTGATGTTTCTGATTTCATATAGATTATGTGCTTGCATTTATAATCAGGGAGTAATGAAAAGAAAAGAAAAGAAAAATGAAAAGAAAAGAAAAGAAAAATGAAATGAAAAGAAAAGAATAGGGACTGGGTGGTGGCACACCTGATTGAACACACGTTACAATGAACAAGGACCCAGTTCATGTCCCCAGTCCCCACCTGCAGGAGGAAAGTTAGTGAAGCAGTGCTGCAGGTGTCTCTCTGTCTCTGTCTCTCTCATTATCTATCTTTCTATCTCCCCTTCCTCTCCATTTCAAGTTGTCTCTATCCAATAAATAAAGGTTATAATTTTTTTTAAATTTAAAATAAAAGAATATTTAACTAAAAGAATATTTAACTGTTAAGATAACATTTTCTGCATTGGTCATATTACAGTGTCAATCATATCAAAAGACTATAGAATGACAATAAAACCTTATACTAGGAGTCAAGAGGTAGCACAGCGGATTAAGTGCAAGTGGTGCAAAGTGCAAGGACCAGAGTAAGGATCCTAGTTGGAGCCCCCAGCTCCCCATCTGCAGGGGAGTCGCTTCACAGGCGGTGAAGCAGGTCTGCAGGTGTCTATCTTTCTCTCCTCCTCTCTGTCTCCCCTCCTCTCTCCATTTCTCTCTGTCCTATCCAGCAACAATGACATCAATAACAACAACAATAATAACTACAACAATAAAACAACAAGGGTAACAAAAGGGAATAAATAAATAAACAAATAAATATACATTTTTTAAAAAACCTTCATACTCCTGTAGAATATTCTGAGGGCTCAGGAGAAAAAGTTTATGAATAAAAAGAAGTAGAAGCATAGGCACACCAAGGGGAAACTTACCTCTATGACCAGATCCCCATCCGTGAGGGGTCTGAGTGTGATGGTAATAGTGACTTTTGAGAATATTTAGGAAGTTCTTGAACTCTGTGATTCATTAAACCAAGCTGATTAAGCAAGAAGAGCACCTAGCGGTCTGTAGTCAGTTGATGTCTTTCACTGGATGAAGAAAGATTAGCCTGCCTGAACATGAAAAGACTGAGAAACGAGAGTCTGAGAGATGTATTGTGCCACTGATTCACCATGTAGCTGGAATCTGGTTCTTAATCTGGTTCCAATGGTACGACCTAGGCAGTTGCTCTCTGGACTCCTTCTCCTCACTGTACAGTTAAGAAACTACACTACTGCAAAATATATACCTGAAAGCAGAAGTGCACTAGAGTTTGCAGTGAGTACCTCCCTAACACTTCCTCTCCACTATTCCAAGCTTGGGATCCATGATTGCTCAACAAATTGTTTGGCTTCGTATGTTAACTCTCTTTTCAATCACCAGGTTCCAAATGCCACCAGGATGCTGGCCAGGCTTCCCTGGATTGAAGACCCCACCAATGTGTCCTGGAGCTCAGCTTCCCCAGACACACACCCTACTAGGGAAAGAGAGAGGCAGACTGGGAGTATGGACCGACCAGTCAACGTCCATGTTCAGCGGGGAAGCAATTACAGAAGCCAGACCTTCTACCTTCTGCAAACCTCAACGACCCTGGGTCCATGCTCCCAGAGGGATAGAGAATGGGAAAGCTATCAGGGGAGGGGGTGGGATATGGAGATTGGGTGGTGGGAATTGTGTGGAGTTGTACCCCTCCTATTTTTGTTTATTAATCCTTTCTTAAATAAAAAATTTTTTAAAAAAGGAAACTACACATAAAGTTACTACAAAACATAATAATGAGTGTGTAAAAGGCTCAGCCTGGTGCCTGAAGAGGATCAAAAATCTGGAAAGAGCCGGTAGTATCTACATAATGTTGCTTTTATTTCAAGAATAAGAACAAAAATGAAAAATAAAAACAATTTTATTTTTTAGGAGGAGGGACCTTATTTCTGGGCTCTCGTCAGATTCCATTGGTCAGTCAGTGTGTCTATTTTTGTTTCAGTACCAGAATAATTTTGATTACAATGGCCATAAAATATAGTTTGAGATCTGGTTCTCAAACTTTTATTTTTTCTCTCAAAATTGTTGGAAAATTCTAGGTATTTTCTGGTTCAAATAATTTTTTATGGCATTTGTTCTATTTTTTTTTACAATGTTTTATTTTTTTCCCTTTACTGGGGGATTAATGTTTTACATTCGACAGCAAATACAATAGTTTATACATGCATAACATTTCTCAGTTTGCCACAGAACAGTACAACCCCCACTAGGTCCTCTGTCATCCTTTTCTGAAAAATCAACTTTAAGGGATGAAGAGAGAATGCTTCAGATAGGGCATATGCTTTGCCATGCATATAGTCCGGTACAAGCTGAGCCCCAGAACCACATGGGGATATTAGGACATCAGGGGGAGCTCAGATGCTCTGTTGTTTCTCTCTTCCTCTTTCTCTAAATGAAAAAAAAAAAAATGGCCTGGAGCAGTAACATCACACATGTATAAGGTTCCAGCTCTAAAGAGAAAGAGAGATAGAGATGAAGAAAGAGAGAAGGAAGGAGGACAAGAAGAAAGCCTCTACAAACAGGAAGAAAATGCATAGCCTCACTATATTGGGTGATAAAATTGAGTGACTGAAGATTTTGATTAGTACCTAAGGAAAAATGTCTGTTAGTTTTACTTTCTAAGAGGATAATTCCATACACCAAAACTATTTAATTTTCAGGAGTCTGAGGAAGTAAAGAAATTAAAAAGGAAGTAGCTTATGACTGTGACTATATCATAAAACAAATAATGAATGCTGTATTTGCCCTTATTTTTCTCTTCCAAAAATATTTACTTTCTGTGCTTGACTGGGTAGATGAAAATTTTCTGAGTACAAAGTAAGGTGCTAAATAGTTCTTCTATGTAATTCCTTAGAATAAAGAAATATATTGTCACAATTATATTGTGCTTTTTTCAGTAATAGTAAATACTGTTACAATTAAACAATTCATTTTCAGTGACACTTTAGTGTTTTTCAGGAATTAACATTAGATGGCTAATATGCTTAGTTCATGGTCTAGTTTTAACTTTAGCATTTCCAAATTATTCTAAAACTTTTTTGTTAGTGACTTAACAGACTTTTATAAACTTAAAACATTTCAAGGATATAATTTCATATCTACACATGGTGTGTGTGAGTCACTATAACCTCTACCAGAGTTCTGGGCCTCCTCCTGCTTCCTCCTTTATAAGCACTGTAGTTCTCACAAAATCTAAGAGACAGTTTGATTACCTTTTTTTTTTCAAGTTTCTTTGCTTTAGCCATATACACTCCACATACGAGAAAAATTAAATGGTAGTTGTTATTCACTTCTTTAATCATTTCACTAAGTACAATCGCTTCCAGTTCCTTCTTTTTCTTTTTCCCATAAATCATAAAATCTCACCTTTTTGTTTAGTGTTGAGTTGAATTCCATTGAGTATATATCCCACAAGTTCTTTATCCAGTGACCTGTTCTTGAGCATTTAGGTTGCTTCCATATTTTGGCTATTGTAAATTGTTTAGCTCTAAAATTAGGGATGCATATATCCTTTTGAATTAGTGTTCTCATGCCTTTTGGATATATACCTGGAGTAGTATTGCTGGATCACAAGGTATTTCTTGAAACCTTTATGCTATTTTAATGATTCAATTCTCAGAACAATCTCCTAGGATATGGTACTATTTTTCACAATCTGAAGATAAAAAACAAACATAGAACACTGAATAGCAAAACAAATGAAAGAGAGCAACATTAAATATCCTTCAATTTAGAACTTAAATTTGTTTAGATTCTTATAGTTTATTATTTTTTTTATTTAAGAAAGGATTAATTAACAAAACCATAGGGTAGGAGGGGTACAGTTCCACACAATTCCCACCACCCAATCTCCATATCCCACCCCCTCCCCTGATAGCTTTCCCATTCTCTATCCCTCTGGGAGCATGGACCCAGGGTCATTATGGGTTGCACAAGGTAAAAGGTCTGACTTCTGGAATTTCTTCCACACTGAACATGGGCGTTGATGGGTCGGTCCATACTCCCAGTCTGCCTCTCTCTTTCCCTAGTAGGATGGGTCTCTGGGGAAGAGGAGCTCCAGGACACATTGGTGGGGTCTTCAGTCCAGGGAAGCCTGGCTGGCATCCTGATGACATCTGGAACCTGGTGACTGAAAAGAGAGTTAACATATGAAGCCAAACAAATTGTTGACCAATCATGGACCCAAAGCTTGGAATAGTGGAGAGGAAGTGTTAGGGGGGTACTCACTGCAAACTCTAGTGTACTTCTGCTTTCAGGTATATATTTTGCAGTAGTTTATGGATACGTGTGAACATGTGCTCTCTCTCACAGAAAATGATGTATATCTAGGTTTGGGGACTTGTTAGAAAGTGAACCATCTGAGATGGAATTAGAGTATACTATGAAAGGAAAGGCCTCACCCGAGTAATGAAGCTGAAGGGTTGTCATTCCACACGTGAAGTCTCTGGACACAGTCTGAAGTGAAGCATGTTGATGTGGCAATCGTTGTGTTGGTTAGGTTGTGATTGGTAGATGCAATATTATTTGACATGGATTGGGAGAGGCATGCGGGAAAGTGGGCCCTATCCAATGGTTCCAGGACTGGGGGAAGTAGAGGCTCTATAGTGGAGATGTGAGGTTCCTGCTGTCTTAGGGTTCCAAAAGACAATCGATAGTTAATGTTATCATCACATTATTTGGTAATTGGGTTAACTTTGAAAAGTCCTTTTGTTAGGGTTTGCTGTACAGTACCCAGTATCTTGTATATAGCTGTGCTATTGGTTACTTCTGATCTACTTGGTCTAGGCTTTTGAGAGAGTCTGCATATCAATTACACAGCCTATATATTAAAAAGATTCAGTTTGTGTTTTGAAAAACTTCAAGACATACAATTAATTTTCCCTCTCTCGTATTAATTAACTAGTGATTTATATGACTACATTTTACTAGGAGTATACATAAACACCATTCCCACCACCAAAAGACTGTGACCCATCCCTCCCACCCACTCCCACCCCCCACTGGCCCAGGAAGCTGCATGTCTACCCCTCACCACAGGGTTTTTACTTTGGTGCCCTACTTACAATTTGGTCAGGTCCTGCTTTTAGTTTCCCTTTCAGATCTTCTGACTCAACTTCTGTTGATGAGTGGGATCATCCCATACTCATCTTTATCTTTCTGACTTAGCTCACTTAACATAATTCCTTCTAGCTCTGACCAAGATGGGTCAGAGAGGGTGAGTTCATTGTTCTTGATAGCTGCATAGTATTCCATTGTGTATATATACCACAGCTTTCTCAGCCACTCATCTGTTGTTGGGCACCTGGGTTGCTTCCAGGTTTTAGCTATTATGAATTGTGCTGCTATGAATATAGGAGTACACACCTCTTTTTGGTTGGGTGTTATGGAGTCCTTGGGATATAACCCCAGGAGAGGAATTACTGGATCATATGGAAGGTCCATGTCTAGCCTTCTGAGAGTTTTCCAGACTGCTCTCCACAGAGGCTGTACCAATTTACATTCCCACCGGCAATGTAAAAGGGTTCCTCTGTCCCCACATCCTCGCCAGCATTTGCTGCTGCTGTCCTTTTTGATGTATGCCATTCTTACAGGAGTGAGGTGGTATCTTAGTGTTGTCTTAATGTGCATTTCTCTGACAATCAGTGACCTAGAGCAGTTTTTCATGTTTGTTAGCCTTTTGGATCTCCTCTGAGGTGAATGTTTTGTTCATATCCTCTGCCCATTTTTGGATGAGGTCATTGCTTTTTTGGTGCTAAGTTTGCTGAGCTCTTTGTATATTTTGGTGATTAGTTTCTTGTCTGATGTATGGCATGTGAAGATCTTCTCCCATTCTGTGAGGGGTCTCTTTGTTTGTTTAATAGTTTCTTTGGCTGTGCAGAAGCTTTTCAATTTGATGTAGTCCGATTGGTTTGTTTCTGCTTTAGTCTTCCTTGCAATTGGGTTTGATTCATCAAAGATGTCCTTGAGGTGTAGGTGGGAAACTGTTTTACCAATGTTTTCCTCTAAGCATTTGATTGTTTCTGGTCTGACATCTAGGTCTTTGATCCATTTGGAGTTGATTTTTGTTTCTGGTGAGATAAAGTGGTTCAGTTTCATTCTTCTGCATGTTACAACCCAGTTTTCCCAACACCATTTATTGAGGAGAGCCTCCTTTTTCCATTTAATCCTTTGGGCCCCCTTATCAAAGATTAGATGTCCATAGGTGTGGGGATTTATTTCTGGGCTTTCAATTCTGTTCCACTGGTCTGTGTGCCTATTTTTGTTCCAGTACCATGCTGTTTTGATGATGATGGCTTTATAATATAGTTTAATGTCTGGGAGTGTGATGCCTCTATTTCTGTTTCTTTTCCTCAGGATGGCAATTCCTCTTGGCAATTCTAGATGTTTTCAGGTTCCAGATAAATGATTGTAGTGTTTGTTCTATTCTCTTAAAGAAGCTTGGTGGAACTTTGATGGGTATTGCATTAAATTTGTATATGACTCTGGGGAGAATATTCATTTTGATGATATTTATTCTTCCAATCCATGACCATGGGATATCTTTCCATTTCTTGGTATCAGTTTCTATTGTTGGAGCAAATATTTAAGAGTTTGGGGGAAAATCACTTAGTGGTTGTTTATAAAGAAGAAAACAGTCACAGGCTCTGCCTTTGGTGACTTTTGACTTTTTTCTTAGTGAGTAGCTATAAACTTTTATGGTCTGTAGTACTGTCTTTGAGGTTGGTCACCTTGAACTACATTATTTCAATTCTTTTTTTTTTTTCTTTTTTAGTGATTTAATAATGACTAAGAAGATTGTGGTATAAGAGGGGTATAATTCCATACAATCCTCACCATCAGAATTCCAAATCCCATCCCCTCCATTGGAAGTTTCCCTATTCTTTCTCCCTCTGGGAATATGGACCAAAATTCTTTATGGGAAGCAGAGGATGGGAGGTCTGGCTTCTGTAATTGCTTTTCTGCTAAACATGGACTTTGGCAGGTCAATCCATACTCCCAAGGCTGTTTCTGTCTTTCCCTGCTAGGATAAGGTTCTGGGGAGGTGAGGTTCAGGACATATTGGTGAGGTAGTCTGCCCAGGGAAGTCAGTTGGCATCATGGTAGCAATTTGGTGGCTGAAAAGCATTAAGATATAAAGTAGAACAAATTGTTTAATAATCAGGAACCTACATGTAAGAATAGAGCAGATGAAACTAAGGGTCTTCATGTGGGAAGAAGCTAGGAAGTCTATTCTAGGTATATTTAAGGGGCCCATCACTTTACCAATTTTTGCCTGTGACTGACAGCTCACATGCAGGTGGGCTAAAAGCATTATCTGGGAAGTTGGTGTCAGAGTTGAACTAGGACCAGAAAGCTGGATTAGGGGAGAGAGCAGCTCTCAAACATGAGGAAAGTTTATAATTACCATTAACTATGAACTCCATCTATCTGACCTATGTCCCATATCTATTCTTAACGTTTAGTCCACATGCTTTTCTCTCCCAACTTAACTGAGGAATAGCTAATTTTCTATTTGTATTTATCTTTATGCTCTCTTATATTTACTTTTGTATTCTGAAAGGAAGAGGTATTCAATATAGTTGTAGATTTTCTCCCTCCATGCTTTTTATTCCATCCCAAAGCAACAACTCCAGAGAGGTTGAAGACAAAGTAACTAGCGAATAAGACACTTGTGATATTGTTAAGTTACACACTAGTGTGTATAAACATGAGTTAACTAGAAAAAAAATTAGGAATTACTTGGACAAATCAATTTAAGTTAAATATTGAATTTATACTATTTTCTTTCTTTTTTTTTTTTTTTTTTTGAGAGTACTAGTTGGACTCATCAATAATGTAATAGCCAAACTGAGTTCAATGATGTTGGAGCAATTGATTTTTCTTTTCTTTTCTTGTCATTGAATCATCACGTTTTAAAAAGTAAATTCACAAACTTTGTCACAAATTGTGTAACTGCAATATATATGTTTTCATACAGAAGAAAAGAAGAGAGATCTACTTATTCAAAGGACCAAGAAGAAATAAGATCAAGAGCTATGCCAACTTGACTCAAAAGCGTAAGTCAACAGTATCTTAATTACTTCTCAAAACAAGCCATACTTGGGTTTGTAATCTCACACAGGAAACTGCCTCAGTTCACAGCACTAATTACAGCACCATCAGTCACATCAGACCTCTGCTACTCTACCTCTCTCCCCTTGTGGCCCATTTTTTAACTCTGGATTTGTCTCCTCTTACTCTTTGAAACATATTGAAAATTGAGCTATTAGGGAAGGGAATGGGATACAGAGTTCTGGTGGTGGGAATTGTGTGAAGCTGTACCCCTCTTATCCTATGCTTTTGTCAATGTCTCCTTTTTATAAATAAAAAAAATTAAAAAAAAAAGAAAGAAAGAAACATATTGACATGTGACTGGAACAGTCACATTGGAAACTGGTCATCCTGAGAAGCAGCCAAAAAGAAGATCCTAGTGGGAAGAGATTCCACCTTCATGAGTTAACTAATTAAGCAGTGTCTTTGCCAAGGCAAAGAGGTCTAAGATTCTCTCTCTCCCTCTGTCTCTCTGTCTCTCTGTCACTGTCTCTCTCTCTCTGAAGTTATGAAAAGAGCAGCTCAAAGTAATCCAGGGACTTTAAAAATACATATGGCAGTGGAAGTAGAAAGTGGAACTGGTTGCTGTACTTGGATAGCTTGAGTCAACTTTCTCTTGGGCTATACAGAATACATACACATGGATATATATATATTCTATATAAATCCCTTCTTTTTCTAAGGCAGTTTGCCTACATATCATAAATAAGTTTAAAGTAAGCTTAAGAAATGCCATGAATAAAAATACTATCCCTACCTGTGTTATGTGCATAATGGCATTGAAGAGTGACTATGGATTTCAAATTTGAAGATGTATTTTTCAAATTATCTTTATTTACTTATTAGATAGAGACAGCCAGATATCAAAGGGGGTGATAGAGAAGGAGATAGACAGAGAGATACCTACAGCACTATTTCACCACTTGCGAAGATTTCCCTCTGCAGGTGGGGACCAGGGGCTCAAACCCAGGTCCTTGCACATTGTAATGTGTGCGCTCAAGCAGGTGCACTACCACCCACTCCCCTCAAATTTGAAGATATATTTGCACTGAGTGTATTTCTGAGAACAGCTCTACTGTTGTATTTAACTATGGCTTTTTTTCTTTATTGGAGGAGTAATGTTTTACAGTCAATATAGTAAATATAAGTAAATGTAATATTATATTTACAGTCAAACAGTAAATATAATAGTTTGTACATGCATAACATTTCCTAGTTTTCCATATAACAACACAAGACCCACTATGTCCTCTGCCATCCTGTTCCAGAACTTGAACCCTCCCCCACCCCACTCACCCCAGAGTCTTTTACTTTGGTGCAATACACCAACTCCAGTCCAAGTTCTACTTGGTGTTTTCTCTCCTGATTATGGCTTGTATTTAAGGACACTGGATTTTATGCCTTGCTCAAAACACGTCTGCTAGACCTCATACAACCTTGGTGGGAAACTCCTTTCATTAGGAGCCAGTCTAATACTCGATGCTACTTCGCTAAGTGCACTTCTATATCATTTGTAAGTTGAAATGAGTACTTAAAAGTTGCTTTCTTAGGCAGGGGTAGATAGCATAATGGTTATGCAAACAGACTCTCATGACTGAGGCTCCAAAGTCCCAGGTTCAATCCCCTGTACCATCATAAACCAGAGCTGAGCAGTGCTCTATTAAAAAAAAAAACCTTTGGTTTTTTTTTTCCCCATTTCTTTTTCCCCCTCTCTCATAGATTTAGTTTTGTATTTCCTTGTATTCCATTTGTGTTAAAGATAATTAACACAACTACAATCAAAATGTCAACTTCTAATCTTAAGAACACATATTTTAATTGACTAGAATTATTTTAAGTACTTCCTTATCAATTGTTCCCTGTACAAATCTCTAATAACCTTTCTCCACAAGTCTCAAAGAAATTGCTAAATGCCACTTGACCTCCCTTTCTCTCAGAATTTTTCATCTTCATTACCTTCTATGCTTCCACTGGATGGAATAAAGTTTACTAATCTTTGATACAGAGATTGTCTCAGTTTTATCCAGCTGCTGCTTATTGTTGTTGTTCTTCATCTTCTTCATTTTTTTCTTCTTCTTCCTCTTTCTCTTTCTCTTTCTCCTTCTCCTCTTCCCCTTCCTTTTCCCCTTCCCTTTCCCCTTCCCCTTCCTCTTCCCCTTCTCCTTCTTCTTCTGGTCTGTCAGTATAAGTACAGTAATTCAGCACTTTTTCATATCATCTTGAACTGGGGGGTTACACATCTTTATTGTAAGAGATATGGCCATGTGTCACTTAACAGTGCTTGAGTCAACAACATACAGCACATTTAGTGGTGGTTTCTGTGGGCAATACCATATAACCTAGGTGTGTAATAGGCTGGGTTTGTGTAATTATACTCTATAGTGTTTGCACAATGATGAAATAACCTAACAACACATTTCTCATAAAGAATCCCTGTCATTAAATGACACATTACTGTATAGTTTCAGGAGGAACAAGGCCAAGTCTGACTCTGTGTGCCCAACTACAGATCTTTTGGCATTAATCTCAGAAATTCGCAGCTGTGTCTACCTCAGTTTATGCCTAGCAACAGTCGTTAAATGAAATAAACACACACATATATGAATAGTTCACACCCTTTCTCTTCGTATGAGTAAAATACTCCCTAATGGATACATTTAAAAGAGAAGGGATAAAGCCACAGCTGCCAACTTCTAGTTCTAGTAGACAGAAAATAGATCTTGCCTTATTTGCATTTTTCACACAGCACATAGGCATTTATTGAGAATCACACTATGTGTTAACCACAGTGTGTGTTTCAGGTGTATGATGGGAATAGGGGTGTACTTGAGAATTCAGGTTGTAGGGATTTTTTTTTTACATTTTTTCCTTTATTGTGGGATTAGTGCTTTGCAGTCTGCAGTAAATACAATAGTTTGTACATGCATGACTTTTCTCAGTTTTCCACATAACAATACAACCCCTACTAGGTCCTCTGTCATCCTTTTCCAGGACCTGGACTCTCTCAGAGTTATGTTTGTAGTTTTTTGTTTTGTGTTGTGTGAAAACCTGTGTGTGATTTCAATGCTTATGGGCCAAATTTTTCATTCAGAAGAGTTAAGAGAGAGAGGCAAGTAGGGAAAGACAGTACCACACCAGCATTTCTCTTGGCATTATAGCACCATCTGACACCTCCCGTGTGGTGTTATGACTTCAGCCTGAACTGGCACAAGGTCAGCATATCAAAGACTCAGCCTATGTATTTAAAAGACTCAGTCTGTGCTTTAAAAAGGTGTAGCACACACCCCAGCAGCTGAACTGTCTCTCTAGACCCTTGAATTCAGTTTCTAACAATGGAGCACCATCCACTCCTGAAATGGTTCACAATTCAAATACCATTAAAAGCATACTGCAGGTAAAAGTTGCCAAGTTTAGTCATGAACAGCACATGATTCCCACCTGAAACTGTAAATAGCCCGAGGTTTATTCAGAACTTGGCTTTCATATGACAAGTTCCAGGCACAGGGAAAGGTGAGCAAGACTTGAAGACAAGCCTCAGTGGTTCAAGCAGGAGCTTAAAGCAATAACAAAACAGACACTCAGACAAGGACTGTTGAGAGAGCTGCATATCACTCTTCAAATTGAAAATGATTGCACATGTTGTGTAACAGTTACTAGTGCTCATTTCCAAAAACAATTTTCTTCTTGTAAAACTGAAGCTCAGAGAGAAAGGGTAACTTTATCTTTTTTTTTCCTTAGCTAAATGAGGCTGTAATAATTAAAAACCCATGTCTTTGTTTGATACCCTTTAAATATGACAATAAAAGATTGATCCATGAAAGAATACATTGATGAGTTCAACTTAAAAAACAAACAAACTAAGCCAAATATAAACAAGCCCTCAGACCGTGATCATAGCCGAAGGTCACTGGAAGGGGGAGGGGAAGGTTATAATGTTGGAGGAGAGCAAACAGAAGTTGATGGGGAACTATTGCTGTTTTGTTGGTGGGCTTGGTAACAAACATCAGAAAGAGATAGGGAATTATACTCCTAAAACACAGTATTGTAAGCCAATGAGAAAAGATTTAAAACAAAAAAAAAACTGCAAAGAAATTTTTATCTCCTTCCTCTCCTTCTTCCTAAAGGCTATAAATAACCATATAATCTGTTGGGATTTCCAGTAGAATAAAAAAAAATGAACCCTCTTTATCTTTCACTTTTTTTTTTTTTTGTCAGACTGTTAAATATGAAATGGATTTTAGGGACAGGCTCAAGAATTCGGCAAGATACTTCCCACTATGGGATTCATTTCAGCCACACACAATTTAGAGGCAAATATTTCTGTACTATTTGTAGGGCACCATATCCAGTTTAACTGTTATTTCCAAGAAGACCTCCAAATTTATTTTACAGGTATCAGCTGAGCACTTGTACAGATGCATGTTGTAATTGCTTTCCAAACTTACCAGCCAAGTTTCGGCTGTCAGGAGCTATTGAAGTGTTTATTTAAAATATCTTTCAGATGCCGTATGCTTTCTCTCTGTTGAGTTATTTACTTTTATTTATTAGGGAAAATACGTTTTTTGAGAATAATTTAGCATTTTAACAGTAATCCTTTATCTTTGTCTCTTTGATTTTTGAAAAATGCTTTTGGTTCTGAATATAAAGCCCAACCCAATTTAGTCGGTCTTTTGTAAAATAATTTTTATTTGTTAGTTATAGTTTGTTACAAGATTGTTAAGATTATAATGTAAGGCTCCACACCATACCCACCACCAAAGTTCCCTATCTCTACCCTCCCACCATCTTATCCAAAGATAACCATCATAGTTGCCATAAAACAACTAAGATAGCCACCATAGTTGTCATAAGACACAAACAGTTGGCTTGTGTCTGTTTTGTTTGGACTTTTTATTTGTTTGTTTATTTGTTTTTGGCAAGTTCATGTAAATCATAGATTTCATATATGAATGAACTATCTGGTAGTTATCTTTCTTCTCTTTACTTATTTTACTAAGCATAATCACCTCCAGTTCCATCCATTTGTCCCAAAGGACACAATATCTTCTTTTTTGATTGCAGAGTAGTATTTTATGGACATGAAGCAAGCAATAATAAACCTAATAAGTACAGAAATGAAGACAACTATTGAAAAAAGAGCTATCAGAATTAGGGAAACAACAGATGAGACCCTCAAGGAAAATACTAGCTACCTCGAGGTAATTAGACAACTGAAAGCTGAAATAGCTAAGCTAAAAGGCCAACTAGCAGATCAACCTAACACTATAACTGAACTGAAAAAAGAAGTTGAGGGAAGGGAAATCAGACTAACAGAAGCAGAAAACAGAATTAAACAGACAGAGGATGAGCTAGAGAAAAATAAGAAAGAGGTAAAAGAGCTCAAAAAGAGATAGAGAGACACTGAAAACAACAACAGAGACATATGGGATTATCTCAGAAGAAATAACATTTGTATAATTGGCCTACCAGAGGAAGAAAAAGAGGAAGGGGAAGTAAACATTCTAGAGGAAATAATAAAAGAAAACTTCCAAGACCTAAACTACAGGAAGGTCATTAAGATCCAAGAGGCCCAGAGAGTCCCAAACAGAATCAACCCAGACCTGAAGACACTGAGACAAATCATATTTACAATGAAAAGAAGTAAGGACAAAGAAAAGATCCTAAAGGCTACAAGAGAAAAACAAAAAGTCACATATCAGCAGACTTCTCCACTCAAACTCTAAAAGCCAGAAGAGAATGGCAAGATATCTATCGAGCCCTCAATGAAAAAGGGTTTCAACCAAGGATAATATATACCGCTAGACTTTCATTCAAACTAGATGAAGGGATCAAAACCATCTTAGACAGGCAATAGTTAAAGGAGACAACCATCAACAAGCCTGCCCTGAAAGAGGTTCTAAAAGACCTTTTATAAGCAACAACATCACCATACTACTTTCCAGATATCAGAGCAAATAAAAAAGTATTGAATAATGGCACTATAATACATTAAATTCACAATATCAATGTCAATGGCTTAAACTCGCCTATTAAAAGGCACAGAGTGGGAGGATAGATCAGAAAACACAACCCAACCATATGCTGCGTGCAAGAATCCCACCTGACCCAACAAGACAAACAAAGTTTTCATATATATACTGAAAACTATATGGAAAACTATCATACAGCCTAATGGACCACAAAAAAGGCAGGAACAGCCATTGTCATCTCTGACACCATAGACTTTAAATTAGATACAGTAATAAAAGATAGGCAAGGCCATTAAATAATGATTAGAGGATCAATCAACCAAGAAGATTTAATAATTATTAGCATCTGTACATCCAGTTAGGGACCTTCTAAATACATCAAACACCTACTGAAAGAACTATAAAAATACATCAATAGTAATACAATAATAGTGAGAGACTTCAACACACCACTCTCACACTTAGACAGATCAACAAAACAGAGAATCAACAAAGAAACAAGAGAATTAAGTGACAGAATAGACCTCCTGGACATTTTCAGAGTTCTTCACCCCAAAAAATTGGAATACACATTCTTTTCAAATCCACATAACACATCCTCAAGGATAGACCACCTGTTAGGCCACAAAGACAATATCAAAAAATTCAGGAGCATGTAAACCATCCCAAGTATCTTCTCAGACCACAGTGGAGTAAGTTCACATTCAACAACAAACAGAAAACTACTAAAAGTCACAAATTTGGAAACTCAACAACATGCTGCTTAAGAACCACTGTGTCAGAGAGGCACTCAAGCAAGAAGTTCAAATGTTCCTGGAAACAAATGAAAATGAAGACACAAGCTATCAAAATATTTAGGAACACAGCTAAAGCAGTACTGAGAGGGAAACACATAATATGGTTATACAATCACACATTAGAGAATAAGAAAAAGCTCAAATAAATGGCCTTACTGCACACCTTAGGGACTTACAGGAAGAGAAACAAAGGAACCCTAAAGCAACCAGAAGGACGAAAATCACTAAAATTAGAGCAGAAATAAACAACATTGAAAATAAGAGAACCATACAAAAGATCAATGAAGCCAAATATTGATTCTTTGAAAAATTAAACAAGATTGACACACCCCCTAGCCAGACTCACTAAAAAAAAAAAAAAAAAAAAATAGAGAGAGAGAGAAGACTCAAATAGAATTGTAAACGATAGAGGAGAGATCACAACTGACTCCACAGAAATCCAGAAAATCATGTGAAACTTCTACAAAGAACTACACGCCACCAAGCTAGAGAATCTGAAAGAAATGGAAGAATTCCTAGAAACATATGCCCTTCCAAAACTGAACCAAGAAGAACTACAAGACCTAATTTCGCCAATCACAGACAAAGAAATTGAAACAGTTATTAAGAATCTTCCCAACAACAAAAGTCCTGGACCAGATGGCTTTAAAAACAAATTCTACAAAACCTTCAGGAAACAGATAATACCTATACTCCTAAAGCTCTTCCACAAGATCTAAGAAACAGGAACACTCCTTTCCACTTTCTATGAAGCCAACATCACCCTGATACCAAAAGCAGATAGGGATATAACTACAGACCAATATTTCTGATGAACATAGATGCCAAAATATTAAACAAGATCCTGGCTAACTGGATACACCAGTATATCAAAAAGATTGTTTATCACAACCAAGTGGAATTTATCCCAGTAATGCAAGGCTGGTTCAACATATGTAAGTCAATCAGTGTCATTAACAACATCAATATAAGCAAAGCCAAAAACCACATGATTATCTCAGTAGATGCAGAGAAAGCCTTTGACTAAATCCAACACCCATTCATGCTTAAAACACTACAAAAAGTGGGAATAGATGGGAAATTTCTCAAGATAGTGGAGTCCATATACAGCAAACCTACAGCTAACATCATATTCAATGGACAGAAGCTGAAAGTAATCCCCCTCAGATCAGGAACTAGACAGGACTGTCCATTATCACCATTACTCTTCAACATAGTATTGGAAGTTCTTGCCATAGCAATCAGGCAAGAGAAAGAAATCAAAGGAATACAGATTTGAAGGGAAGAAGTCAAGCTCTCATTCTTTGCAGATGATACGATAGTATACAAAGAAAAACCTAAGGAATCCAACAGAAAACTACTGGAATTTATTAGGCAATATAGCAACGTGTCAGGCTACAAAAATCAGTGGCATTTCTTTATGCAAACACTAAATCTGAAGAACAGGACATCCAGAAATCACTCCAATTCACTGTTGCAGCAAAAGCAATAAAATACCTAGGAATAAAGCTGACCAAAGAAGTGAAAGAATTGTATGCTGAAAACTATGAGTCACTGTTCAAGTAATAGAAAATGATATCAAGAAATGGAAAGACATCCCACGCTCATGTACCGGAAGGATTAGTATCATCAAAATGAATATTCTCCCCAGAGCAATATACAAATTTCATGTGATACCCATCAAATTTCCACCAAGCTTATTTAAGAGAATAGAACAAAAACTACACTTATTTATCTGGGACCAGAAAGAAAATATAATTACCAAAACAATCTTGAGGAAAATAAACAGAAATGGAAGCATCACACTCCCAGATATCATAAGGTCATCATCATCAAAACAGCCTGGTACTGGAACAAAAATAGGTATACAAACCAATGGAACAGAATTGAAAGCCCAGAACTAAACCCTGACACCTATGGACATCTAATCTTTGATAAAGTGGCCCAAAATATTAAATGGAAGAAGGAGGCTCTCTTCAATAAATGGTGCTGAGAAAACTGGGTTGAAACATGAAGAATGAAACTGAACCACTTTATCTCACCAGAAACAAAACTCAACTCCAAATGGATCAAGGACCTGAATGTTAGACCAGAAGCTATCAAATACTTAGAGGAAAACATTGATGAAACACTTTCCCACCTAAACCTCACATATCATTGATGACACAAACCCAATTGCAGGGAAGACTAAAGCAGAAATAAACCAATGGGACTACATCAAATTGAAATTTTTCTGCACAGCCAAAGAAACTATCACACAAACAAGGAGACCCCTCACAGAATGGGAGAAGATCTTCACATGCCATACATCAGACAAGAAACTAATAACCAAAATATACAAAGACCTCAGCAAACTTAGCAGCAAAAAATCAAATGACCCCATCCAAAAATGGGCAGAGGATATGAATGGAACATTCATTACAGAAGAGATCCAAAAAGCTAACAAACACATGAAAAATTGCTCCAGGTCTGTTGTATGCTTTACATTGGGTAGTTCTCCCCCGCCAAGAGAATTGGATCAGTCCAGTTAGTTTCGCGGGCCCGCTTGGTCCCGCCCCTAGGAACCCCGCCAGAGTTTGAGAGTAAGAGAGGGTTCCTGAGTTCCAGAGTTGCAGAGAGAGAGTGCTTGCGCTGCCGCAAAGAGACAGCAGAGTTCTGTTTGGTGATTAGTTTGGTTTAGTTTATGAATTGTTGTTCCTGAATAAAGAAATACAGCTTCCCTGCCCAGCCGTGTGTCTGGTCGTCTCTGTTACCCGCCCATGAAGCTAGCCCGGCAAGAGCCATCCAAATTTTAACGACAAATGGCGCCCACGTGGACCTGACCTACGCATCTCTCAGACAAGTAAAGACAATTTGGCTACCTATGCACTATGGCCTTCTCTTCTGCTTGTGAAGAGATCTCCAAAGGCCTCTGCTCTTTCTTCATGAGACTGTTTTGCTGTTTCTGGAACATTTATCTCTGGACCACTCTGTGGTTTCCACTTGCTCGGGCGAACTCAGAACAGCCAGCGGGAATAGCCAGCGGGCGGAAGGTGAGGCGCGGAGCTGCTGTTTCCACCTGGTTAAACAGCCAGCCAGCCGGCTGCGCCCAGACAACCCCGCGCACCACGCCTGCAGCCCCGCAGCCCCGCAGCCCGCAGGAGGCTGACGCCAGCACGCAGGAGCCTGATGCCAACACGCTGGAGCCCGATGCCAACACGCTGGAGCCCAATGCCAACACGCAAGAGCCCGAGGCCAGCCCACAGGAGCCGGCTATCCACCGCGTGGCACAGGGCACTAGACGTGTGATCCCTCCACGCTGCTCGGCCACTGCGAACAGGGCAGCAGACATGGCAGGGCCATGGGGCAGGGCCGCGACAGCCTATCATGGCCGCCACCCCTGGGCACCTCAGCCCATGCCTTCTACAAAGCTGGCCCGCCTGCCCTCTTGCTATAAATTCTGGAACGATCCCGGACCTCCTGGACCCCCGGGCTCCCTGCTGAAACTGGGCACACGAGATCTCTAGCTGTCGGTCCGTTCTGAAGGCAGACAAGCTGGAGTACGCAGAGATTTGTACAGAGATCGCAACCTGCAATTCCTAGAAGTGAAGCTGCCCAAGAGACCACCACTGGACAATGCACCCCCCCAACAACTAAGACAGTACAGATTTAAATTCGTGTTTAAAATGACATGTCTTAGTAACAAAGGTTTCTCTCCTTGTGTATTAATGACCATGTTTATGTGTATGTTTAAAGCTTGGGAAACAGTAACTTTAAGGCTAAATTCTTACTAGTCAAAGTTAAATTAAAAAGGTTTTCAACGTAATTCTCATAAAGATAAAATTAACTTCCATTTAAAGTCTGAGGTAAAAATTAGTTAATAAGCAATATATTTTAACTAAGTTGGTCTAAACAAAAGGTTAAATAGACTTGTTGATGTGTAAAACTCTCCATTACCTTCTCTATTAGAAATGGTAGATCGCACAATGGCTATGCTAATTATTCTCATGCCTGAGGTTTCCTTTCCTGACTCCATCTTGAATGGGTGTAACAAGAGGTTAAAAAGACGTTGTTGCTATGTAAAAGTCTCAAATTCCTTCTCTATTAGAAATATGCTAATAACAAGTTTTGTTTCATAGTAAGTAAGTTGCAGCCAGCTGCCTTTGGGACTCTAGGCCGTTCCCCGCCCCCATACAAATGCCCGTCGAGGAAAGTACGCCCCCCAGAGGCAAGAAATGTTTTTTTTAAGCTGATAAAGTTTTGCCCACAGAGGCAAAAAATGGCCCCATCAGGCCTTCCCTTGGCAGCACACTGGTTCTTGTTAATTGCTTACATGTTTCTCCATGCTTGTGCCAGTTTCTTTTTATAAAAATGCCTGTACGGTATATGTTTCTGTTCACCCCACACCCTTGATACTATAGTCATTTAGTTAAAAAGAAAAGGGGGAATTGTTGTATGCTTTACATTGGGTAGTTCTCCCCCGCCAAGAGAATTGGATCAGTCCAGTTAGTTTCGCGGGCCCGCTTGGCCCCGCCTCTAGGAACCCCGCCAGAGTTCGAGAGTAAGAGAGGGTTCCTGAGTTCCAGAGTTGCAGAGAGAGAGTGCTTGCGCTGCTGCAAAGAGACAGCAGAGTTCTGTTTGGTGATTAGTTTGGTTTAGTTTATGAATCATTGTTCCTGAATAAAGAAATACAGCTTCCCTGCCCAGCCGTGTGTCTGGTCGTCTCTGTTACCCGCCCGTGAAGCTAGAACAGCAAGAGCCATCCGAATTTTAACAACACAGGTCGCTGATTGTCAGAGAAATGCAAATAAAGACAACATTGAGATACCATCTCACCCTTGTAGGAATGGCATACATCAAAAAGACAAAAGCAACAAATGCTGGAGAGGCTGTGGGGATAGAGAAACCCTTCTGCACTGCTGGTGGGAATGTAAATTGATCCAGTCTCTGTGGAGAGCAGTCTGGAGAACTCTCACAAGGCTGTTCATGGACCTTCCATATGACCCAGTAATTCCTCTTCTAAGGATATACTCCAAGGACTACATAACATCCAACCAAAAACATATAAGTATGCCTATGTTCATAGCAGCACAATTCATAATAGCTAAAACCTGGAAGCAACCCAGGTGCCCAACAAGAGATGAGTGGCTGAGAAAGCTGTGGTTTGTATACACAATGGAATACTATGCAGCTATTAAGAACAATGAACCCATCTTCTCTGACCCATCTTGGATGGAGCTAGAAGGAATTATGTTAAGTGAGATACTTCAGAAAGATAAAGATGAGTATGGGATGATCCTACTCATAAACAGAAGCTGAGGAAGAATAACAGATAGAGAAATTAAAGCCAGATTTGACTAAATCTGGAGTAGGGTGCCAAATTAAAAACCCTGGGTTGAGGGTGAAGGTGGAGATTTGGCATCATGGGGCAGTGGCAGAGAAGAGAGAATGGGATAGGACATAGTCTTTTGGTGATGGTAA
The DNA here is from genome assembly GCF_950295315.1 of Erinaceus europaeus. Taxonomy (NCBI): domain Eukaryota; kingdom Metazoa; phylum Chordata; class Mammalia; order Eulipotyphla; family Erinaceidae; genus Erinaceus; species Erinaceus europaeus. The sequence goes on along the minus strand of NC_080165.1, from coordinate 137,755,433 downwards.
TGGTGTTTATGTACACTCCTATTAGTCTGTAACCATATAAATCATGATTTAATTAATATAAGGGGAAAAAATGAATGTCTCAAGCTTTTTAATACATAGACCATAGGCTGATTCTTTGATAAGTTGACTCTCCTAAAAGCTTAGACCAGGGAGAAGAGAAGCAACTGGTGGCACAGCTATATACAAATAATGTCAAAGGACATAAATTATAGTGATTTGTGTATGATACATCAAACCCAAACAAAGGGATTTTTCACAGTTAATCCAATTTCCAAATAATGTGATTATAGCAATAACTATCTATTGCCTTCTTAAGCCCTAAGACAGTAGGAACCTCCCACTTCCTCTATAGAGCCTATATTTTCCCAGTCCTGGAACCTCTAGAGTGGGGCTCACTTTCCTGCATGATTCTCTCAATTCATACCAAATGATATCACATCTGCTGATCCCAACCTAATCAATGCAACAAGTATCACCACGGTATGCTTCACTTCAGACTGTGTCCAGAGACGTCAGGAATGGAATGTCAGCCCTTCAGTCTCATTACTCAAGTGAGACCTTTCCTTTCATAGGATTCTCTAATTCCATTCCAGGTGGTTCACTTCCTAACAAAGTCCCAAAACCTAGATATAGACCAGGTCCCCATGAGATAGGGCATATGTTCACATGTATTGATAAATTAGGGCAAAATGTATACCTGAAAGTAAAAATACACAATAATCTGCAGTGAGTCAGTATGAAGTTCATAATGAAATAGTGTCTACTTGGATACCCTCCTCACCTATTATACTTCCCTCACTCAATCCAAAGCTAACCTAATCAAAGCAAGGAATGCAAAGCTGAATAAGGGCAAGAGACTGGCATACTTTAACAATGACTCTTTAGTCACTATCAAGCCACCCCATCAGCTGGGGCCCTAATCCGGGAATCCTGAGATTCCCAAACAGACATGATGGGCCTAGACCTCGAATAAATCCCTCTCTCCATTGTTACTGGTCATCAGGAACAACAAAAAAGACCTTTTGTGGGCCCCCATAGGACCTTGCCCTCAACTTGGATCAACAATGGTAGAGAATGTTCCATCCTCCAAAGGGAGGCTGAACAACATACTTCATGCTACACCTAAGGAAGATGGGTCCTGATATTGGGGCAGCTTGGAACATTCCTACTCATGACCACAGAATGTGAGCTCAGATTTATAGAGATGCAGTGGTCACATAGGCTCCTAAGCTGAATATGGGCCCCAGACCAAATCAAATCAATGGGGTTTACAGTCAACAATATTTATACACCTTGCCCATATTTGGGAGCTACTCTCTTCCCTGATGCAGCTTTCTGGTCCTTTTTCCAGCCATAACATCATTTCTCTAGACAATAACTTGGATCTATCTGCATATCAGATTTCAGGCCCAGGGAAAAAAAAAAAACTAGTATAGCCACAGGCCCTTTGGACGATAACTAAAATATGCCTACTAGCTATCTACAGAACAGAACCCCCCCCCCCAACTCTTCATCTGCACTATGCCAGCCTTTAAGTTCATGATTAGTCAACAACTTGCTTGGCTTTATATGTTAACTCTCTTTTCAGCCACCAGATTCCAGATGCTAGCATGATGCCAACCACACTTCCCTGGATAGACAACCCCACCAATGTGTCCTGGAGCTCTGCTTCCCCAGAGCCCCACCCCACTAAGGAAAGAGAGAGACAGGCTGGGAGTATGGATCTACCTTTCAACACCCATATTCAGTGGGGAAGTAATTACAGAAGCTGGACCTTCCACCTTCTGTATCTCACAATGACCCTGGGTCCATACTCCCAGAGGGTTAAAGAATAGGAAAGCTATCAGGGGAGGGAATGGGATATGGAGATCTGGTTGTAGGAGCTGTGTGGAGTTGTACCCCTCTTATTCTATGGTTTTGTCAGTGTTTCCTTTTTATAAATCAATTTTTTAAAAAGTGCCATTGGAACTTTGATAGAGTTTGTATTGAAATTGCAAATTGCTTTTAATTGAATGGCCATTTTAGTAATGTTTATTTTTCCAGTCCAGGCGAAATGAATGTGTTTCCACTTCCATGTATCCTTCTCTATTTATTTTAGCAGTGTCTCATAGTTTTCATCATAAAGGTCCTTCACCTCCTTTGTGAGATTCACCCCCATGGTACTTTATCCTTTTTGGGGCTAAATTGTAAATGAGATTGAGTTTTTCTTTCCCCCTTTCCTCTGACTCCTTATTTGTATGCAGAAATGCCACAGATGTATGTGTATTGATTGTGTAACCTGCTATGCTACTGAATTTGTTATTTCCAGAAGTTTTTTGGGGAAGTCGTTGGGGTTCTCTGGGTATAATAGCATGTCATCAGCAAAGAGTGAGAGTTTGATTTCTTCTTTTACAATATGTTTGCCTTTGATATCACTTTCTTGTCTGATTGCAGTCATGAGGACCTCAAGAGCTATGTTGAGTAACAGTAGAGAAAGTGGACATCTTATCTGGTTCCTAATTTTAGGAAGAAAGCTTTCATCTTGTCCCCATTAAGAATAATGATCGCTGGGTTTGTTGTAAATGTTCAGGAATGGTCCTTCTATTCCCAGTTTCTGGAAGGCCTTTATCATAAATGAGTGTTGGATATTTTTTTTCTTTTTAATTTCTTTATTGGGGAATTAATGTTTTACATTCAACAGTGAATACAATAGTTTGTACATGCATAACATTTCCCAGTTTTCCATATAAAAATACAAACCCCACTAGGTCCTCTGTCATCCTTTTTGGATCTGTATTCTCCCCACCCACCCACCCCAGAGTCTTTTACTTTGATGCAATACACCAATTCCAGTTCAGGTTCTACTTGTGTTTTCTCTTCTGGCTTGTTTTTCAACTTCTGCCTGAGGGTGAGATCATTGATCATTCCATATTCATCCTTCTGTTTCCAACTTATTTCACTTAACATGATTTTTTTCAAGCTCCATACAAGATTGGCTGAAAATAGTGAGGTCATCATTTTATATAGCTGAGTAGTATTACATTGTGTATATAGACAACTTGCTCAGCCACTCATCTGTTGTTGGACACCTGGGTTGCTTCCAGGTTTTGGCTATTACAAATTGTGCTGCCAAGAACATATGTGTACACAGATCTTTTTGGATGGGTGTGTTGGGTTCCTTAGGCTATATCCCCAGGAGAGGAATTGCAGGCTCATAGGGTAGGTCCATTTCTAGCCTTCTGAGAGTTCTCCAGACTGTTCTCCACAGAGGCTGGACCAATTGACATTCCTACCAGCAGTGCAGGAGGGTTCCTTTGACCCCACAACCTCTCCAGCATTTGTTGCTGCTACCTTTTCTGTTGTATGACATTCTCACAGGAGTGAAGTGGTATCTCATTGTTGACTATTTGCATTTCTCTGACAATCAAAGACTTGGAGCATTTTTTTCATGTGTTTCTCAGCCTTTTGGATTTCTTCTGTGGTGAATATTCTGTCCATGTCCTCTCCCCATTTTTAGATGAGGTTATTTGTTTTCTTGTTTCTTGGGATCCCAATGATTCTAATGTTATCTTTCTGATGGAGTCTGCTGTTTCAGAGAAAGTGCTTCATTTCTCCTAAACATTGCCTCTCCAAGAGTTTTAAATTCACAAAGTGTGGTGGGTGTGTCTTCTAGTGTTGATATTCTCTCCTCCACTTGATTAAGTCTACTTTGAGGCCTCTTTCCTCAACCTGAACTGCAATCAAAGTATCTTTTAGGCCCTGCAGTTCTGTCTGGAATTGGGTTTTTTTGTTTGTTTGTTTTTGTTTTTTCTGTACTTTGTAATTATTTTGTAAAATGATCACTAAGTTTTTGAATTTTAACTTTAGTTTCCTGAAGTGATTTCATAATGATCTTTCTAAACTCTGTCAATTTTTTTTTCTAGATTTGTGTCTGGTCATGTGGATTTTCTGTCATTGATGCCTGTGTATTTTTCAGTTTCCAAATTTAGTGTTCTTTTGTTGTTGTGTCAGCAGGAAGCACTGTGGCTTTTGTGTTCTATTTCCATTTACATATCTTGATGGAGGAGGGGAGATTGTATCCTGTGTCACCAGGCTATGTCTGTGTCCAATATGTCAATATAGGGTCTCCCTGCTGTGAGGCAATAGTACTGGAAACTCAAGAAGTCACAGTTGTAAATTGGTGAGTTTTTCAGTGTTTTTTTTTTTTCTTTCTTTCTTTCTTTTTAACAGTTCTTTATTGCTTAAACTTGGACCCAATCTCCCAGTTTGGTGCCAGCCAACGATGAGGACCAGTTTTCAGTTGTGAGAACCATTCCCTCACCCCCTGTCAATAAGCCACACATGTCTATACTCACCTGTGGTTTAAGTGGTTTTCTTTTCTTTCTATCTATCTATCTATCTATCTATCTATCTATCTATCTATCTATCTCTCCTTTAAACAATTGTTTCATTGACTCAGACCTGGAAGTGGTGCGCCTTAGTTGTCACTCTCCCAGTTTGGTTTCATCTGTCCCTGAGTACAGCCTTTTAGTCACTTTTAAGGAATCTCTTCTTCACTCCTTTTCTGTCCAAAAGCCACATGTGTTTGTATTCACCTGTTACTTGGTGAGTGTCTGAACAAATCCTGATCAGATTTTGTTGAGTTTCCAGGTGCTTTTCATTGCTTTTCCTAGCTGACCAGGGAGAGTGAAACACAACTGCTGCTACTTCATAGCCACACTTCTGGAAGTCCTCTTTAGTAATATTTAAATCTTTAATTTGCTGCCTTAACACAGTCTCTTTCCTTTAGCCAGAGACAAATCACTTAAGTAACTTAAAATCTTTTTCTTTCTCTTCCTCTCTCTGTTCCTTCTTTCTACTTGTTTGAATAATATTTAGCTACCTCAAAGTGTTGCTGGAAGGATTCATAAGTATGTTGAGTGCTTTGAAGATGAAAAGCAATACATAAATGCTTAAGTATTACTATAAAATTTTCAGTAACGAGCTCATAGCATGTGATTTAAATGGAATGCATGCTAATACACAATCCACAGACAGTCAAACAAACTAAAGAAGCTTCAACTAAGACTCCTAACCCACATGACAGCAAGCCTTTAATATTGTAGAATGTTTTCAGATCTGAAAAACCCTCAGACACTATTTAGCACAAGTCCTTCATTTTATAAATTGAGAAAGGGAAGTCACAATGAGTAGTCTAAGACATACAGTTGGATAAAGACAGATGTGGCCATAGAAATAAAAAATCCTTAGTGATCACCATTGTATCTTATATTTCTCCATGCTAACTATAAGATGCCAAATATATGCCAGAAATAGACTATGCAGTTGAAATGCTTATTTTCAGTTTGAGTATTAATAACTATACTGGATTCTTTTTCATTCAAGATTAGTTTTTACAGACATATCTTAACCTTTTTTGTAGTTTTTAATACTTTTCTAATATTTATTAGATAAAGTCAGAGAGAAATCAAGCGGGAAGGGCATGGGAGACAGACGCCTATAGCCCTGCTTCTTCTCTCATGAAGCTTCCCCTGGATGTGGGGTTAGGAGCTTCAACCAGGTCCTCGCGCAGGGTATCATGTGTATTCAGCCAGGTGTGCCACCTCCCAGCCTCTGACTTTTTATTTATTTAAATCTATTTTTTCACTAGTAGAGTAGTGACAAAGATGTGTGCCAATGCTTTTGTGCTCTGTTGATCCTCAATAAAATACAAGGTTTGCGATGCAAAAGACATGAATTTGGGAGAGAAAGGAAATGGGGATATTTTCAGCTGATGCCAACCACAACATCAGAGCCAGCAAGAATCAGTAAATGGTCACTGACTTCATTCCTTCAATTGAAAGTATTCTTTCGCATGCCTTTCAAGTGAGTTTCCACCTTACTCTGGAACTATATTACTTAAAAAAGACATGTCTGCCTATCATCAGGGTGGTGATACCTAACAACTGTTGGAATGCCATTCTTCTTCTAGCGTTTGCCCTAGAAGATCTCTGGGCTGGGATGCTGGTAAGGGGCTCACCACATTATCCAACCCAGTTAGGTCTGTCCTGGTTTAATAGACTACCATAAATTATTTTCATATTTATGAGGCCCTCACCATTTTAGAATGTGTTCGAATCATATAGAGAAGCTTGTTAAAACAGATCTTTGGCTCCATTCTCAAAGTTTCTAATTCATTAGGGCAGAGTAGTCTATCTAAAAATTGCCCATTGGGGGATGCAAAGGCCTAACTAGCCTCAAAAATAAGTGCCTCAATGATTTAGAGGCACACTTTGAGAACCAGTGGGTAAAAAGTAAACTTGTATCTGGTCAGCAAGATAGCCTTATTTTTCAAATTGCATGCATTGTCAACATTTGAAATCCATGAGAATTTATTGCAGAAGTTTTCTGGTCTCAGAATTCCTGACATTTAGTATTGGAAAACCTATTGATTGTTAACTTTGCACCTGTGTTTGCAAAATATATTGTTGTCTACAGGTACATTCTTATTACTATTTTATTACTATTTATATGGCCTGTATTCCAGGCTCTGTCCCATTATCACAAAATTCTATTTTTGGGCAAAGTGTGGATATTTCAGAGACTCCTGTCCACAAGAAGTAGAGGGTTGGATAGCCACAGTGATCACCCATATATCTGAATGTCTGCCTGCTGCCTTAGGGGTCTGGAGATCGTGCATGGAGTAACTGGAATAAACTCTATCTTCTGGCATCACAAGAATGTATCTGACATTATGACATTTGGATAATGACATTTTTAAGCACCCTTACCCTGATGTTTTCTCCCTGAGAAATATATCTGATCTTTGTCTCCGTAATGTATAACCACCTGTTGTTTTGTCTGAACAATGTCATGTAATGCACAAGTTTTATAATACTCCCTGAAGCTTGGAATGAAGGTACACACATCTGACACTGTCCTAGCTAGGAATGTGTGTTCCTACCTGACCTCTTCTGATCAACTCAGTGATGACTGGCTGTGGTTACTTTCTCTCCACTCTGGGACACCTCTCATCTCATCTCAGGTCCCTGGCAACTGGCTAAGGTTCTCTACCCGCATATTCTCCATAATAATTCATACAAATGTTCAAGTCTCGGTTTCTCTTGATAAATTGACTACCTGATGGCAAAGCACCATGAATGTCCCCATGACGCAGTCTATCATCTCAAGACCATACCCGCTTCCTGACTAGTTTCAGTTGCTCAGACTTCTTGCTTTTGTCTTTGTGTTCCTGTCTATATGGTGAATCTAAATTTCTAAGCATCCAAATAAATAATCTTCTGCTTATATATCTATTATACATAATTTTATAATTAAGCATGCCAGGCACACCACCATTGTTTCCATACTGCTGTATTATTAAAAGTCAACTATGTTTATGAAGCAGAATAAATTAGATTCTTGATTGAGTGATTTTGGATTGGCAGGCAATTTTTCATTCCTACTTCATTGTACAGGTGCCAAGTATTATATTATTATACTTTTCAAAACAACTCAAACTAAGAAAAATCTGGGAAGTGATATGAAATTTACTCCATGGAATTAATGCACTCAGGGCACATCACAATAGGGAAGTATGTTTTATTGTTTATTTTTTACTTCTTTTTTTCCCCCCCAGAGACAGAAGAAAAGGAAACGCAGCACTGAAAACTTTCTCAGTGTGCCGGAGTCCATACTTGGTCCAAGCTTGTGTCCATGGCAAGACAAGTACACAATCCAAGTGAATATTTTACCAGTCCTATTTCCTTTTTTAACCGTCCCCCCACCCCAACCCCCTTAAAGTTATGGGTTCTCACAGATGCACATTTTTGTAACTCCTGGTCTGGCTGTTTCATTCTTTGTGTTTGAGATAGAGAAGGAAAGAAAGGGAGGGAGAAACTCACAGTACTGGAGTTTCCTCTGGTGGAATGGAACTCCCTTGTGAGCCCAGGCAAAGCACTCCTCCTATTGCAGTTAGCGATCTACATGCAATGACCAACCTTCAGATAGTTATGTTCCCTTCTTCACCAGAAATGTCAGCTGTTCTCTGATGAAATATGTTGAATTGTTTTGTTGTAATAATCATTTTATGGGGGAGAACTGACTTTCTATGACTAGGTCAACATAGCTCAATCCTCTTTGACTTTACTAGTCAATCTTTACGGGTCATCCTGGAAAGATGTCTTTATCTCATTCAATTTAAAATGTTGACCTTTTGTATAAGCTTGCAGAGAATTGTTCAAATTCATACTGGAATGAAAAAAAATACGATATTAAATATTTACATTTAGTCTCCATATACTTAATGAGCTCTTTGGGGAGAGATATTCAAGTTCTAGCTTAGTTCAATGTGCCCGCCCCCAGCCCCGCGCACCACCCCTGCGTCATGGGGGGGGGGGGGGGTTTGGAAAGGGAACTTATTAGAAATTCAAATTACCAGGTTTCACTCTCCTTAACTCAGTGGGTCAGATTCTCTGGAAATGGACTCCAGCAACCTGAGTTTTTTGTGGGTTTTTTTTTTTTTATTTCTTTAATGGGGAGTTAATGGTTTACAGTCAACAGTAACATACAGTAGTTTGTACAAGCATAACATTTCCACATAGCAATACAACCCCCTTTAGGTCCTCCTCTGCCATCATGCTTCAGGACCTGAACCCTTCCCCCTACCCCAGAGTCTTTTACTTTAGTGCAATACACCAACTCCAGTCCAGATTCTGCTTAGAGTTTTCCCTTCTGGTCTTATTAAGGCCTTTGCATAAGTTGAATGCAGGAGCAAGTGTGAGAATCATTACTGAGAACCATCAAATAGTTTTGTGCCTATGTAAATAACAAAGTACAAAGCTAAAGTCCTTCACAAAAGAGATTTCTGAATAATTTTCAAATGCACTTGTTTGATCACTGTCACTTTCACTACTAAATGAAACTCATTTAAACAGTTTATTTTTCCATCCTTTTCAAAGAAGCTTTGTATTTTAAAATATGTTTTCACTTAGACCGTAAGAGCTTTTTTTTTTTAATTTAACCTTACAGGAGAGGCTATAATGCTAGTGAAAAAAGACAGAAACATGAACCTATGTGATCATTTTGACTTTTTTTTTTCAGCATCTCAAAACTCAAATTTTGTGAACTAATCAGGCAACTGGCCTGAATTATTCTACAGCTTTTTAATCCCTCTCACCAGCAGCATAATGATGCTTGTGATGAATTCAATAATTTACAACCATGGCTTGTTCCGACTTACTAGGAAGCATTAACAAAAAAAATAGCTCCCCCCCCCCCGTAAAGACTCAGGTTCGAGCCCACCTGCTTGGGAAATGCTTCACAAGCGATAAAGCAGGTCTGCATATATCTATCTCTCTCCTCTATCCTTCTCCTATCGCATAAAATGAAAAAAAGGGGAAAAAAAGTGATCACCAGGAGCAGTGGCTTGGTAGTGCTTGCACTGAGCCCTAGAGATAATCCTAGGGTCAAAAACAAAAAAAAAACTTCCTTTGAGATCTTGATTTCATTGATCTTCTATGAGACTATGGGTAGACTTTTAAATTGTCCCCCGCCTCTAGGCAATTTTTATCTCAGTTGAGATTGGAAACTCCTACTTAATATCTTTCTGGAATATATATATATTCCCTTTTGTTGCTGTTGTTGCTGTAGTTATTATTGTTATTGTTATTGATGTCATCATTGTTGGATAGGACAGAGAGAAGTGGAGAGAGGAGGGGAAGACAGAGGGGGAGAAAAAGACACCTGCAGACCTGCTTCACCACCTGTGAAGCAACTCCCCGGCAGGTGGGGAACTGGGGGGCTCGAACCAGGATCCTTAGGCCTGTCCTTGTGCTTCATACTATGTGCACTTAACCCACTGCGCTACCATCCAACTCCCCTTTCTGGAGCATTTAACAGAGACCAAAAACAAACAAACAAAAAATGTAATTCTCAGTTTTGTTTCGCCTATATCAAACATGAACTACCTCTCTTGTAAGAATAGAAAGAACATAGCCTCAAATAAAGTGATGCTAAAATATCTTGGAGGATAATTAACCCTGGAAATAGCCTACATACAAATTCATTCTGTTTATAATACAGATTTGTGTAGCTAATCCAGGTTTCCAAATACTTTGATCAAGATAACTCAAGTCCAACACTTTTTCTCCCACTTGGAATTTTGGATAATTATGTTGAATGTCCACCTTGCTTTAGGGTGTAGTCATAGCAAAACTAGTGCAGAGCTTGGATAACTCACCTGGACACTGAACCTGCTTTGCCATGCGTGTGACCTTGGTGTGTGAGCCTGGTCCCTCACTGAATTGGAGGAAGCTTCAGTTACCTGGTGTCTTTCCCTCTCTGTGTTTGTGTCTCTGTCTGTTCTTCTCTATCTAAAAATCAGCCCAGAGCAGTGAGCATCCAATGATAACTAATTTATTAATTAATGAATGAAAAATACTGCAGTCTGAGATTCTTGGCTTGAATTCGGGTGAGAAGGAAAGAGCTTAGTAATAAATCCTTAATTTAGCTTCATGAGTGGAATATTTATGCAACCAAAATCCAAGACCTTCAAATTTTTGATGGACTATTACTTACGAAAACATTAGATTTGGATGAAAATTCATGAACAATTGGCTACTTTCTTCTATTTCCTACAAAACTCCCCTTATATCATTTCTTACTGATCAGTTTATCTATTTGTTTAAAACTCCTGGTATTTTTTGAGACACAGTTTTGTCCTCATTGTTTCCTCATGGCTAGATAAAGATCTTTGGGTTTTGACCTTCTAATGTGAAAACATACATTTGAGCCATGCTTTTGTGGATCTTCTTTCCTTTGATTTAGGGATGTGGCAAGAATGTATGGAATAATCATAAAGTTCACATTTCCACTTACAAACAAATGAAAAGGAGACATCAGAGTTGATTTCATGGAGTTGTTTTTTGTTTTGTTTTGTTTTGTTTTGTTTTGCCTCCAAGGTTATCACTGGGGCGCGGTGCCAGCACTACGAATCCACTGCTCCTGGAGGCCATTTTTTCCCACTTTGTTGCCCTTGTTATCATGGAGCTTTCTTTAAAGCAAGAGCAAGGAGTTAAAAATAGAAAACACTGAATGGTGTGATATCGACCATGACATTGTGAAAGGATCAATATTTATTTTCAAACTTTAGCAAAATTTGCTCATATCGGGTATAGCAGCGTGACTTTCTTAGATGGATCATAATTCTGTTTATAATCTAACTTCACTAAACTTTGTTTTTTTTTTGTTTGATTGTTTGTTTACCATGGTTATCACTGGGGTTTGGTACCAGCACTATGAATCTGCTGTTCCTGGTGGCCATTTTTTTTTCTTTCTATTTTTATTTGGCTGGACAGAGAGATACTGAGAGGGAAAGGGAGATAGAGAGGGAAAGAGAAAGATATTCACCTGCAGACCTGCTTTGGTGCTTGTGAGGGTCCCCCAACTCCCACCACAGATGGGGAGCCAGGGGCTTGAACCCGGATCCTTGTGCTTAGGACTATGTATGCTTCATGGGGCTAGGGCCCCACTTCCTTAAACTTTGTTTTGCCTCCTGCAAAATGGTGAGATTCTCCTGTAGATTAAATTAGATAATGCTTGTAAATTAGATAATTTGCATGGTGTTTGGCAAGGAATTATAACATCTTCATTACCACTCTAAGCAGATCCCCTGAGGCGACATTTTCCCCCACACAACTAAGACTTTAAGCAATTAAGAAACAGTATTTTGAGAGATTTCTGCTGTAGATGAAGTTATAAGAAGGGAGAGAATTAGAAAACTCACAAACCACAGGATATGTAAAAACTGGATAAGCAAGCTCTCTAATGAAGCATTCCCTTTGGAGAAATAACCCACAAATAAGAGGGTAATTTATCCAAGTGGACCAGTAATTACTGAACACAAGGCTTATGTCATTAAGAAACGAAGGAAGTCTCTCTCCCTCTTAACACCACTGGATACTGGAGTGATGAGACTTCGAACCAAAACACTAGCAGGATGCATACTTGCAGAGGTCAACTCCCCTTAATAACCTATTGGCTCAAAGCCTCAATGGGACTATCCAAGAAAGCAACAACCCCACTTCCTGCTACACTCTGGATTCCTCTCCAGGGCTTTGCATTCCACGCCTGCCCTGATTTCCCTCCCAGGGTCTCCTATCTAGTCTCACAGTCTGAGGAATTCTTTGTAAGAAGACACTCCAAGAAGCTTGAGGATGGGAACTATTTTAACTCACAAACAAATCTGAAAGGGATATGTGACTGTACTAGGAGATGAAAGAGACTGAGGCTTGTGAATTACTGAAAATAGCAGGAAATCAAACAAGAAGGGCCTTGTCCCAGAGTAATAGTCTCACTCAGAGATTAAAATAGGTCTGACCTTTGTCTATGGGATTGTGTTGTCTCAGTAATATTTGGTCGCACCAGCTGAGGACTTCTGAAAAAGACCTCCATCTTCATGTTGCAAAACCGCATCTCTGGGTCAAGGAGTGGTCTCTCCCTGAACACAGAGGAGCCACTGATTCAGGGTGGTATTTGAGGGGGGCTTGTGACTTCTAAGCCAAGAAAAGGGAGCTCTCCGAAATGTCAGTGCTCTTTTTGTCCCATTCTGATGAAATTAGAAAGAGTGAAATTTGACAGTCAAGGAAATTGAGGTTCACCAAACATTGCTAAAGTCCTGTAACTACCTTCCATATATCTTTCCACCTCGAATTGGACACAGGGGTCCAATTTTCATGTGTGACTTGTCTCCTTAGAAAACTTACGAGAAGAGTCAACTGCTAAGGTGTTTTGAGACATGAGGGTGCAGCGTTTTAAAAAAGCAGGGTCGGCCCAACAAAAAGAAAGCTATGTATAGGCAGGAGGCCCCAACTTCAGGAAGCTGGAAGCCTGTTATCTGCTTGTACCCCAGTCACTGACTCACTGCCTCAAACTCAAATTATTTCTCTGTGCCTCAGTTTCACCTTCTATAAAGTAGAGCTAATAATACCCATTCCTTCTTACTTTCTCTATAAGCTGTGAAAATAAATTATTGTATATGGCAGCTCTGGAAAGAAAAGACTTAAATCAAAGCATTATTATTATCATTATTTCTTAATACCTAATAGTCTCCATGGTAATCATAGCTTTCCTTCATAAGTAACCAGGAAACTTACGGCCTGGTAACCTAGATGTCAAAAGATGAGTCTCAAATTACAGCTTTTGAAAGTCTTTAAAACTTTGCTTTTAATCAGCAAAACATCTCATTTTTGTTCACTTACTTTTTCCCAAGCCCTTGTCACATATATAACTCAGAACAGAAGCTGAAAAGCATGTGACTCACCATATACAATAAAGACAAGAGATGTCAGTCTCCAAGTATAACAATTAATTAAACAGGGGTGGTTATTTCCTTTCTGCTTTGTTTTCCTAGATTTTTTAAATGTACTTTATTTTTATTTATTATTTATTATTGGATTGAGATAGAGAGAAACCGAGAGGGGAAGAGGAGGTAGAGATGGAAAGAGACAGAGAGGCACCAACAGCCCAGTTTCACCACCAGTGAAGCTTCCCCTTGAAGGTAGGGACCAGGGGCTTGAACCTGGGTCCTTATGCACTCAACCAAGCCTGCCACTGCCAGACCTCTGTAGTTTTCATTTTGACCTGGAAAGAATAAGGTCACATGACTCGGTTACATGTCCTATCTCAGTAAAAAAGAAAAAAAAAGTTCTAGATTTTTCACTGTTACCATTTTAGGAGTATAGTTTTGCGATACTAAATATGTTCACATTGTTGTACAGCAGGTAAAATCTGATGGTAACCATTTCATAAGTGTACTGTACAGTGGCATTATGTATTTAACAATATCTTGTAACGACAATCTCCATCTATCTTCAAACTTTTTTTTTTACCCTTACGAATTCAAACTCTATATGGCCATTAAGCAGTGATACCCCACTCTTCTCACCCCTTCACCCTTGGAAGCTATCATTCTGTTTCTGTTGCTGTGATATTGGCCACTCTAGGTGACAAAACAGATCATACTTCTTTTATTAGTGATTTAATAATGATTAACAAGATTGTAAGATAGCAGGGGTACAATTTCATACAGTTCCCACCAGAACTAGAGTTTCGTGTCCCATCCCCTCCATTGGAAGCTTCCTTGTTTTTTTATCCCTTTGTAAGTATGGACTAAAGATTTTTGTGGGGTGCAGAAGGTGAAATGTCTGGCTTCTACAAGTGCTTCTCTACTGGACATGGATGTTGACAGGTTGATCCATGCTCCCATCCTTTTTCTTTCTTTCTTTCTTTCTTTCTTTCTTTCTTTCTTTCTTTCTTTCTTTCGTGGGGAGGGATCTGCAGAGGTGAGAGTTTAGGACACATCAGTGAGGTTGTCTGCCCAAGTGAGTTAGGATGGCATCATAGTAGCATCTGGAACTTGGTGGCTTAAAGGTAGTAAAATATAAAGCAGGATACACTGTTTAATAAACAGGAACCCAAAGGTAGGACTAGAGCAGATGAAATTAGTGATCATTGTGTGGGAAAAAGCTAGGAAGTCTATTTTAGGTATGTTCCAAGGGGCCCATAACTTTAATAATTTTTGCCTCAGCGTGATAGCTAACCTGCAGGTGGACTAAAAATATTGTCTTGGAAGATGGTGTCAGAGTTTAGAATAGGGCTAGAAATAGTGGAGTCTATATATAGCAAACTTACAGCCAACATCATACATTAGAATAGGGCTAGAAATAGTGGACTCTATATATAGCAGACCTACAGCCAACATCATACTCAATGGACAGAAGCTGAAAGCATTCCCCCTCAGATCGGGGACTAGACAGGGCTGTCCACTGTCACCATTACTCTTCAACATAGTATTGGAAGTTCTTGCCATAGCAATCAGGCAAGAGAAAGGAATCAAATACAGATTGGAAGGGAAGAAGTCAAGCTCTCACTATTTGCAGATGATATGATAGTATACATAGAAAAACCTAAAGAATCCAGCAGAAAACTACTGGAAGTTATTAGGCAATATAGCAAGGTATCAGGCTACAAAATCAATGTGTAAAAATCAGTGGCATTTCTTTATGCAAACACTAAATCTGAAGAAAAAGACATCCAGAAATCACTCCCATTTACTGTTTCAGCAAAATCAATCAAATACCTAGGAATAAAGTTGACCAAAGAAGTGAAAGACTTGTATGCTGAAAACTATGAGTCTCTACTCAAGGAAATAGAAACTGATACCAAGAAATGGAAAGATATCCCATGCTCATAGATTGGAAGAATAAATATCATCAAAATGAATATTCTCCCCAGAGTCATACACAAAGTTAATGCAATACCCATCAAAGTTCCACCAAGCTTCTTTAAGAGAATAGAACAAACACTACAGTCATTTATCTGGAACCTGAAAACACCTAGAATTGCCAAGACCATCTTAAGGAAAAGAAACAGAAATAGAGGCATCACACTCCCAGACCTTAAACTATATTATAAAGCCATCATCATCAAAACAGCATGGTACTGGAACAAAAATAGGCACACAGACAAATGGAACAGAATTGAAAGCCCAGAAATAAATCCCCACACCTGTGGACATCTAATCTTTGATAAGGGGGCCCAAAGGATTAAATGGAAAAAGGAGGCTCTCTTCAATAAATGGTGCTGGGAAAACTGGGTTGTAACATGCAGAAGAATGAAATTGAACCACTTTATCTCACCAGAAACAAAAATCAACTCCAAATGGATCAAAGACCTAGATGTCAGACCAGAAACAATCAAATGCTTAGAGGAAAACATTGGTAAAACAGTTTCCCACCTACACCTCAAGGACATCTTTGATGAATCAAACCCAATTGCAAGGAAGACTAAAGCAGAAACAAACCAATCGGACTACATCAAATTGAAAAGCTTCTGCACAGCCAAAGAAACTATTAAACAAACAAAGAGACCCCTCACAGAATGGGAGAAGATCTTCACATGCCATACATCAGATAAAAAATTAATCACCAAAATATACAAAGAGCTCAGCAAACTTAGCACCAAAAAAGCACTGACCCCATCCAAAAATGGGCAGAGGATATGAACAAAACATTCACCTCAGAGGAGATCCAAAAGGCTAACAAACATATGAAAAACTGCTCTAGGTCACTGATTGTCAGAGAAATGCACATTAAGACAACACTAAGATACCACCTCACTCCTGTAAGAGTGGCATACATCAAAAAGGACAGCAGCAACAAATGCTGGAGAGGCTGTGGGGACAGAGGAACCCTTTTACATTGCTGGTGGGAATTTAAATTGGTACAGCCTCTGTGGAGAGCAGTCTGGAAAACTCTCAGAAGGCTAGACATGGACCTTCCATATGATCCAGTAATTCCTCTCCTGGGGTTATATCCCAAGGACTCCATAACACCCAACCAAAAAGAGGTGTGTACTCCTATGTTCATAGCAGCACAATTCATAATAGCTAACACCTGGAAGCAATCCAGGTGCCCAACAACAGATGAGTGGCTGAGAAAGCTGTGGTATATATACACAATGGAATACTATGCAGCTATCAAGAACAATGAACCCACCTTCTCTGACCCATCTTGGACAGAGCTAGAAAGAATTATGTTAAGTGAGCTAAGTCAGAAAGATAAAGATGAGTATGGGATGATCCCACTCATCAACAGAAGTTGAGTAAGAAGATCTGAAAGGGAAACTAAAAGCAGGACCTGACCAAATTGTAAGTAGGGCACCAAAGTAAAAACCCTGTGGTGAGGGGTAGACATGCAGCTTCCTGGGCCAGTGGGGGGTGGGAGTGGGTGGAAGGGATGGGTCACAGTCTTTTGGTGGTGGGAATGGTGTTTATGTACACTCCTAGTAAAATGTAGTCATATAAATCACTAGTTAATTAATACGAGAGAGGGAAAATTAATTGTATGTCTCGAAGTTTTTCAAAACACAAACTGAATCTTTTCAATATATAGGCTGTGTAATTGATATGCAGACTCTCTCAAAAGCCTAGACCAAGTAGATCAGAAGCAACCAATAGCACAGCTATATACAAGATACTGGGTACTATACAGCAAACCCTAACAAAAGGACTTTTCAAAGTTAACCCAATTACCAAATAATGTGATGATAACATTAACTATCGATTGTCTTTTTGAACCCTAAGACAGCAGGAACCTCACATCTCCACTATAGAGCCTCTACTTCCCCCAGTCCTGGAACCATTGGATAGGGCCCACTTTCCTGTATGCCTCTCCCACTCCATATCAAATAATATTGCATCTGCCGATCACAACCTAATCAACACAACGATTGCCACCTCAACATGCTTCACTTCAGACTGTGTCCAGAGACTTCACGTGTGGAATGACAACCCTTCAGCTTCATTAATCGGGTGAAACCTTTCCTTTCATAGTATACTTTAATTCCATCTCAGGTGGTTCACTTCCTAACAAAATCCCAAAACCTAGATATACACCAGTTTCTGTGAGAAAGAGCATATGTTCACACGTATCCGTAAACTACTGCAAAATATATACCTGAAAGCAGAAGTACACTAGAGTTTGCAGTGAGGACCCCCCTAACACTTCCTCTCCACTATTCCAATATTTGGGTCCATGATTGCTCAACAATTTGTCTGGCTTCGTATGTTAAGTCTCTTTTCAGTCACCCGGTTCCAGATGTCATCAGGATGCCGGCCAAGCTTCCCTGGACTGAAGACCCCACCAATGTGTCCTGGAGCTCCTCTTCCCCAGAGACCCACCCTACTAGGGAAAGAGAGAGGCAGACTGGGAGTATGGACTGATCAGTCAATGCCCATGTTCAGCGGGGAAGCAATTACAGAAGCCAGACCTTCTACCTTCTGCAACCCACAATCACCCTGGGTCCATGCTCCCAGAGGGATAGAGAATGGGAACGCTATCAGGGGAGGGGGTGGGATATGGAGATTGGGTGGTGGGAATTGTGTGGAATTGTACCCCTCCTACCCTATGGTTTTGTTAATTAATCCTTTCTTAAATAATAAATAAATAAATAAACAGGAACCCAAAGGTAGGACTAGGGCAGACGAAATTAGTGATCATTGTGTGGGAATAAGCTAGGAAGTCTATTTTAGGTATGTTCTAAGGGGCCCATAACTTTAATAATTTTTGCCTCAACCTGATAGCTAACCTGCAGGTGGACTAAAATTATTGTCTGGGAAGATGGTGTCAGAGTTTAGAATAGGACTAGAAAGCTGGATTAGAATAGAGAGTGGCTCTCAAACATAAGGAAAGTATATAAATACCATTAACTGTTTATACTGTCGATCTGACCTAGGGTCCATATCTATTCCTACTTAGCATGGGAGCCTATGTGGCCTCTGAGTCCTTGTCAGTCTGAGCTCTCAGTCCACAGTCACAGCTGGGAACATTCTATGCTGCACTCATTTCAGGACCAGTCTTTCTTGAGTAGCAGAGAAGGCATTGACAAAATGGATCATTGACAAATGTAGCCTTGTCAAGGTTTATTCGTAGCGTGCATGTAGGGGGATTTTCTTTTTGAGACTGAGTAGTCCAGTGTATGTATATATGTTCATGTTCGCTTGCCCATTTATCTAGCTAGCACTTGACTGCCTTTATATTTTGTTTATTATGAATACTAATGCTATGAGTGTTGATATGAAAATATTTCCTCATGATCCTTCCTTAATTCGTTAGCGGTATACATGTAGGAGTGGGATGGCTAAATTACACATTGATTTTATTGTTTGTTTGTTTGTTTCTGGGTGTGGGGACAGCCATTCTGTTTTCCATTGTGACTGCGCCCTTTGCACTGTCACCAACAGTGCAGAAATGCTCTGATTTCTCTACATCCTCACCTACACTTGGTTATTTTCTGCTTTATTTTTATGATGCTATCCTTACGGTGTTTAAATTTTAGTTTTGATAAATGAGTTGAAAATGGAGGGTCTGAGATTAAGCAAGTCACAGAACATTGTCATCTGTTTATATGGGCTTCTCTTGGGTAGGCAGAATGGCTACGGGCCAGCACAGGGAAGTTTACATCTTAGTTACCCTTGCTCCAACTAGAAAGGAAGTGTATAGCATGCCTACAAAGAGTGACAGGGATTTCCCCTCCAAGTCAACAAAAGAAAACTGAGATCCAGAAGAAAGGAAAGTCACAAAGAATGTAATGCAAAACAACTTCCTCCTCACACCAGGCATTTGGCACACAAATGCTTCAGATGTCCCTGAGACAAACTTTACTGTTGCACAGATTCTCATAGTCTCACAGTGGAATTGCCTGACCAAAGTAGATAAGACACCGAAGGAAGAGTGGGAGGGGTCTTCTCAGGAACTGGGTAACAGATTAGGGAAAGCATATATTCCTCACTCCGGTCAAAGGTAGAAATTAAAATAATGAGACAGGAACTGAAGCCTAGAAAAACCGACTTGCTTCTGCTCTTTCCACTGCCAGCTAAAGACAACTACCATCAGAATGTAACATCAGAACTCTGGTCTACTATTCACTTCCCTTTCTGAATTGCTGATGACCCAGTTCTTCTCTCTACCAAGAGCCCAATATGGCTGGCTGCCCACAGCTCCTTTTAAAAGTGGAAGTTCCCCACCCTCTACGCATTCTCTCCTAGTCAAGCATTAAAGACTATCTATTTAATAGATGTCCGCAAAAACCATGGGAATCATAGGGTAAGGAATAACTTGAGATTTTTAACTTTCTCTTTTAAAAATTGTGTTCAAAACAAAATTAATCTCTCCCACAGTGGCTTACCAAGGACAGAGGGATGGGAATGGCCTACCCAGGTGCAAGTCATTCATCATTGCAGAGACTTTCAAGACCTTAAAAATACTAAAAAAGAGTTTTCAAAAGAATAATCAACTAAAGCTAACAATAAGCTCAAAGATATGCTGTTTTTATTCTTCCCCTGATCTGTCAATTTTAAACAGTATGATGACAAAGCTTTCCTCCCATCCAAAGTATCTTTTGTGAATCCACGATCTGAACAATAACTGGCTACAGTTAAGTTTCAAATAAAGATATGTAATCTAGAAATGCATAAAGAATATATTATTCTTTAATAAATATTGTATTCAAATGTCAAAATGTCTCAGAATCCTTTGAGCTTTACTGAAGGGCAGTTACCAGCGCTAAGGGTAATGTAGCTTTCTGTGTTTAAAATAATAGATTCAAAAGAAACAATAACTACAGGGACAAAATGGGAAAATGAATTACTTCAATGTTGTCTTTAAGTAATGGAACAAAGTACATGGAAATAGCAAATATTTCCCCTTTCCTCAATAAAACATTAAATTATTTTTATATGCATATAGATATTTATATATATACAGGCACTATTTTGTTCTGTAACATTTTGGATTTCTTTACATGCATTATTACCCTGGTTACATTAAATAAAATGCATAGTCCGTGTTTCTTTTCAGGCTGTCTTTAGCTTATGCTATACATTTCTCATCTGACAGTTCTAAAAATGACCAGCAATGGGTATTAAAATCACTGCATACATGACTCTTCTTATTATGTTTTTTCTAAGCTGTACATGTTCCACTATTTAGTTATCCCAATGAACCCTCCAATGTCTTCCTAGCACTGGACTCAGTCCTGCATGTAAGAGGAGGAATAATGAAGTCAGTGATTTTGGAATATGAACAAATTAAAGGGACCCAGGTTATGGCTAGACTATGGCGCCAAACAGAATATCTTGATATCAATCTTACTTACTGGAAAATGAATTAAAGACAACAATACAGGGGACAAGCAATGGGGCACCTGGTTAGGTGCATACATTACAGTGCATAAAGACCCAGGTTCAAGCCCCAGTTCTCCACCTGCAGGAGGGAACTTCCCAAGTGGTGAAGCAGGGCTGCAGGTGTCTCTGTCTCTTTCCCTCTCTGCCTCCCCTCTATTCTCAGTTTCTCTCTGTTTCTATCCAATAATAAGTAAATAAATATTTTTAAAAATAAATAAGATAATTATTTTTTAGGAAGACAATATCTGAATTCTTCAGGTAATTTACATTATTTATTTCCCTACAAATAAGGAAGCTATTGCTACAAATATACTTTACCTCAGATTTCCAACCTAAAATCTCTTTTACTCAATTTCATTCCCAAAAGAAGACACCTGATATTTTTACACCTAATTAAAAAGATATATATATTCCAGTCCTCCAATTGTGTTCAATAAAGTCTCAATAAAGAATGTGTTCAATAAAGAATGTGTCTGTATGTCAATTCAGTAAGATCACAACAAGCAAAGCAGGCCGTTACATAGCAAATATTAATGGGCCCCCAGGTGACATACCTGTGTTTGGAATATTCTGTGTTGTATAGTGGGGAGGTTTCCTTTTGCTATTGTTATATCATTGATGGTAAAGGATGAGTGAAGTAGTGAACCCACAATAAAGAAGATAAAGTGAGAGCAAAGGACAAAGGGTAAGAGAAACTCTATCTGTATTTTTTTTCTTTATTTATTAGATAGAGACAGCCAGAAATCAAAAGGGAAGGGGGTGATAGAGAGGGAGAGAGACAGAGAGACACTTGCAATACTGCTTCACCTCTCGCAAAGCTTTCCCCCGGCAGGTGGGGACCTGAGGCCTCAACCCGGGTGCTTGCACATTGTAACATGTGCTCACCCAACTGCACCATCACCAGCCCCCACTGTATTTTTTTCTATGCAGTTGTTTCTCTTCTCATAAACACACATGCACACAAGCATGCACATACTTGTGAACACACACAAATGTGTTCACTCCTTAAGGAAACCAGAATTTTCTCAATTCTGACAATAGTCATTCAACTGAATAGGGTTAGTCAATAGGGTTAATGATTATTGCACAACTAATTGCTAAGCATTTTCAGTTGAGTATGGTTTCCATAGTCATCATCAACCTGAGATTCTATTCTTTTTTTTTTTTTTTCCTTAATGGACTGTGGTAGAGGGTTTCATCTTCTATTAAATAGAATACCTTGCATCTTTCCAGGAAGAACTATACAGGTAGTCCAATGAGTTAATGGAATGAAATTGAGCAAAAGAAATTTTAGGTTGGAAATCTGGGGGAAAGTATACCTGTAGCGAGGAACCATTATTTGGCAGAGAGTCTCCCAGGGGATCCAGTAATGGTCCCCATAACTCATGTGACTCTAAATGAAGATGGTAAAAAATACACTTGAGAGTGTTCTATAAAGAAACAGCCTGTATGGGGAAAAGAGACAGAAAATGGCCTAGTTTTCCATCTGTAATTTTCATGATTCTGCCTTGCAAGCTCTCTTCACACAGAATATCTGACAAATTGGTTATGAGAAGCTAAAAGAAAAAAAAACTGAACTTGGTCAACTCATCAAGACAAGAGTTAATTTTAAAAACCTATATTCTCAAGCCCAAGAGACCCCTCAGCATTAGACTACGGCCCCCAAGGGCCCCAAGTTCAGTTTCCAGCACTAGAATCTCTCAGGTCTAAGCAGTACCCTTGCCTCTTTCTATCAATTTCTATGTTTCTTTTTTTAAAAGAATTTCTATGTTTCTTTAAAAAAATTCTTGGCAAAAAAATCAAGACCTGACTTCATGAAAAGGCACTCAACCACACACACACACACACACACACACACACACACACACACACACACACTCATATACTATTCACTATGTGTAGCTTATTTTAAGATCCACATTCAGATGTGTCTCCAGGTGTCTGTCTTTCTCTCCCCCTCTCTGTCTTCCCCTCCTCTCTCCATTTCTCTCTGTCCTATCTAACAATGACATCAATAACAACAACAACTACAACAATAATAAAAAAAGAATAAGAAAGCTATCAGGGGAGGGAATAGGATGTGGAGTTCTGGTGGTGGGAACTGTGTGGAGTTGTACCCCTCTTATCCTATGGTTTTGTCAGTGTTTTCTTTTTATAAATAAAATTTTAAATTAAAAAAAAAAAACACTAGACAGCAAGCACTGCTGCCCTATACTAGAGCTCTTGGAGCTTAGAAATCAGCAGAAGTCAGTATTTAATTGCGAAGGTATAGACCTCATACTCTCAGAATTGAAAAGCAGCTTAATTCTTATTAAAACTGTTTTCTTCCACATGCAGAGGGAAACTTTTATGAGTTTTGAAGCAATGCTGTAGGCATCTCTTTGTCAATACCTCATCCCCTCTCAATTTTTCTCTGTCCTATCAGAGGTAATAAAGATAGAGGGAAAGAGAGAGAGAAAGAGAGAAACTATATTGTAAGAAAACAAGTATTATTATAAAAGTTTCTCCAACATGTCCCCAGAAAAATCTCTAGCCATAAATTGACCATTAAATAACCCTTACTTTAGTTAAAAAAAAAAACAAAAAAAACTGAGCATCTCCAAACTGGTACAAATACTTTCTGTCTACTTGCTCCCAGCCTTTTGAGGGGTTAACTGTCACTTTCTTTTGCTTTTGCTACCCCACCTTGCCTTCTGCCTTTATATTGTAAACCTTAGCACTTACCGCTGATAAAGTTTGTGTGCATAGATTCCTTTTTATAATGTAAGAACTGAGATGATGGGGCAAGTCAGTGATGCATCTTGTTAAGTGCATATGTTACGGCACACAAGGACCACAAGGACCTGAGTTCAAGTCCCTGGTCCCCACCTGCAGGGGATAAGCTTCATGGGTGGTGAAGCAAGGTTGCAGGTGTCTCTCTATCTCTCTCCCTCTCTATTTTCCCCTCTCAGTTTTTCTCTGTCTCTAATAGTAAATAAATAAATTTTTAAAAGAAAGTCTTTAAAAAAACTGAGATGATGAGTTCTTCCAGTTCCTAGCAACAGCCCTACCTAGTGACTTCTCTTTCAAGATCCAGATAAATACATTTTTTTTTACACAAAAGTGGATTTGTGGATTAGAAGGGAGAAGGGAACACATTGGAGGGAGGTTGGGAGTATAAGTCCTTAAGATGTGGCAGGATGATGATTTGGTAAAGGCGGGGGGAGTGTCCTGATATCTCTCTTGGAGGAAATGTCAACCTATATCCCTGTGACAACAATCCTCTAAATCAACATTCCCTCAATAAAGCCGTACTGAAATGAGGAAAAAAAAAAGTTGGGGAAAGACAAAGATCAAGAAGAAATGACAAAGTCTGTGTCAACCATGGAAAGTTTCTTGGACAGATCAAGACCTAAGTTAGATCTTTAAAAAAATAATTATAATAAAATAAAAAATTAATTGATAATAATAATAATAAGGAGGAGCTGAGAGATGACACATCTGGTAGAGCATACATGTTACCATGTGTAAGGACCCTGGTTCAAGTCCCCAGTCCACACCTGCTTTGAGGAAGCTTTATGACTGACTGATGGAGCAGTGCATACACAGATCTCTCTCTCTCTCTCTCTCTGTCTCTCTCTCTTTCATTTCTTTATTTATCGGATGGACACAGCCAGAAATCAAGAGGGAGAGGGGTGATAGAAAGGGAGAGAGACAGAGAGACACCTGCAGCCCTGCTTCACCACTCGTAAAGCTTTCCCCTGCAGGTGGGGACTGGGGACTCAAACCTGGGTCCTTGCACACTGTAATACATGCACTCAACCAGGTGAGCCACCACCTGGCGCCATACACAGATCTCTCTTTATCCTCCTCCAAGCCCCCAGTTCACTCTAGTTCTCTCTGTTTCTATCATTAGTAAATAAGTAAATAGAAAAAGAACAGCCAAAAAGCACAATTTTCCCTGTTTCCTAAAATGGAAATGTGAAGGACTATTCAAGGTGATGACACATTCTTTAAACTCCTTTCTTGAATGATTTTATAACTTGATTCTACATATCTCTTAAACCTGTTTTTCCAGTTAAGGAAAACATCAAAGCGTTAGATAGTTTACAATTTAATTCTAATTTACTGTTTTCTACTTCAAGTTCCTCAGTAACACAACCCAAAAGTACTCACCATTCAGTATTTAAGGCAATACCCAAAGACCCTGAAGGACAATAGGGAATGGTTTTAGTTACACTATTAATTTAAGTCAAATCTCACCAGGGAACCAGTGACAACCCCACACCCTTTGAGTCAATGGGAAATAGTTTCTTAACTCACTTTTGGTAAATACCAGCACAACAGGCTGGCTCACTGGGATGTCATGAGGATATTTCCTTCAACAGTCTTCCCACCACTTGGGTGAGAGATGAGTTTCCCAGACTTCAATATTACCCATAAGCACCCATGTCGTGACAAGAAAAAATATCACAGAGCCAATATTTATTGAGATTCTAGTTGGCACTTTGTGTAGATACCATATAATTTATTATTCGAAGTAGAAACGTTGAGTCAGAAAGATAGCACCTGTGGTAATGCAACAGATTGTCATGCCTGAGGCAACAGAGGCCTCAAATTCAATCCTCAGCAATAAGTCAGAACTGAGCAGTACTCTGGCTGAAAGGGAAAGAAAAGTGGAAATCTTTTAATAGCAAATGTTGGTGCTATTAATTATTGAAATACAACAATAGGCATAAATGAGGAGCATATTAGGAAATCAAGACCTGTGATCACCCTATCTTAAGGTCTTGAGGTACTCTCATCTGTGAATAGACACATTTATTTGTCAAATATTTACTAAACATGTACTTTGTGCCTGACACTATGGTATATTCTAAAGACACTATATTGTTTTTCCCTGGAGACCTTAAACTAGTAGGGGAAACACATACCTTTACAAAAATGTGGCATTTAGGGCACTAGGGGGTGGTGCACTGAGTTAAGCACACATAGTACCAAGCACAAAGACCCATGCAAGGATGCAGGTTCTAGCCCCTGGCTCCCCATCTGCAGGGGAGTCACTTCACAAGAGGGGAAGCAGGTCTGCAGGTGTCTATCTTTCTCTCTTCTCTCTCCCTCTCAATTTCTCTCTGTTCTATCAAAAAAAAAAAAAATGGTGGCAAGATAATCCTGCAGGCAAAAAAAAAAAAAAAAAAAAACCAAGGAGGAGGATGAGGTGAAGGAGGGAAAAAAGGGGATTAGGCAGTGGGCACCCGCTTGAGTGCACATGTTACAATGTTCAAGGACCCAGGTTCAAGCCCCCAGTCCCCACCTGCAGAGGGAAAGCTTTGTGAGTGGTGAAGCATGTCTGCAGGTGTCTCTGTCTCTCTCCCTCTTTATTACCCCTGCCCCTCTCAATTTCTGAATATCTCTATCTAATAATAAAGATAGTAAAATTAAAAAATGAAGAAGATTGTATTTAAAAGCACTAAAGAGGACATAGAATCTGGGAGTAGATAGGTCAGTTGGAAGAGTAAGGAAAGATTTTCTAGAAGAGATGCTGACCATTGTTTTTGTTGGTCTACAAGGAAGGAGAGCCAAATTCAGACTAAAATGACTTTAGAAGACAAAAAACATCTTGTATATAGACTTGGATTATCTGGTTCCAGAAAGTAAAGATGTGCTCAAATATTAATGTAAACACTGTTAAAAAGAACATGGGAGTAAGCTTACAAAAGTTCCTACTGGCCAAATCTGGAAAATTTTTAAGTATCAGAATAAATAATGATCGTAATAGGTCACGTTGTTGAAAAACTAGGAGTGCATAGATCTGTACTGATATAAACAGATGGTTTAATAGCAAGTAGATTAAAGAGAAAGGAAAGACAAATATGAAAGTAGAATATAACCTAAAATTGTAAAAATAGAAAATCACCATGGAGGGGGTGGGCTAGTAGCAAGCACCCAATTGCACATGTTACAATGCATAAGGACCCAGGTTCAAGCCCCAGTCCCCACTTGCAGGGGGAGGAGAGTTTCATGAGTGATGAAGAAGTCTCCTTCTCCTTTCTCAATTTCTCAGTTTCTATCCAACCAATGAAAGAAAGGAAAGAAAGGAGAAGAAAGGAGAGGAGAGGAGAGAGGAGGGAAGGCGAGGGGAAGGGAGGGGAGGGGAGGGGAGGGGAGGGGAGGGGAGGGGAGGGGAGGGGAGAGGAGAGGAGAGGAGAGGAGAGGAGAGGAGAGGAGAGGAGAGGAGAGGAGAGGAGAGGAGAGGAGAGGAGAGGAGAGGAGAGGAGAGGAGAGGGAAAGAAAGGGAAAGGAAAAGGAAGGGAAGGGAAGGGAAGGGAAGGGAAGGGAAGGGAAGGGAAGGGAAGGGAAGGGAAGGGAAGGGAAGGGAAGGGAAGGGAAGGGAAGGGAAGGGAAGGGAAGGGAAGGGAAGGGAAGGGAAGGGAAGGGAAGGGAAGGGAAGGGAAGGGAAGGGAAGGGAAAGGAAAAGGAAAGGAAAGGAAAGGAAAGGAAAGGAAAGGAAAGGAAAGGAAAGGAAAGGAAAGGAAAGGAAAGGAAAGGAAAGAAAAGAAAAGAAAAGAAAAGAAAAGAAAAGAAAAGAAAAGAAAAGAAAAGAAAAGAAAAGAAAATCACGGGGCTGGACAGTGGTGCACCCGGTTAAACATACATAGTTCTAGGTGCGACTGACCAGCGCACGGATCCTGGTTCGAGCTCCAAGCCACCCACCTGCAGGGGTGATGCTTTACAAGTAGCGAAGCAGCGAAGCAGGTGTCTCTCTTTTTCTCTCCCTCTCTATCTCCCCCTCCTTTCTCAATTTCTCTCTGTCTTATCCAATAAAATGCAAAAAAAAATAGCTTTCAGGAGCACTAGATTTGTAGTGCTAGCACAAGCCCTAGAGATAATCCTGGAAGCTAAATAAATAAATAAATAAATTGAGAGGAGGGGAGGGGAGAGGAGAGGAGAGGAGAAGAGAGGAGAGGAGAGGAGAGGAGAGGAGAGGAGAGGAGAGGAGAGGAGAGGAGAGGAGAGGAGAGGAGAGGAGAGGAGAGGAGAGGAGAGGAGAGGAGAGGAGAGGAGAAGAAAATCACCATGTGATAGCCGTAAATGGCGGTTAATTCAAATAGGAATAAGAAAGGTTTGCTAAGGCAAATGAATGACTGCTTGATGAGTTTAACACTATTGACATAATTTTGGTTATTTTAAGTTACTTATTTCATATAAAATAGCAAGAGCACCACAAAATAGAGAGGGAAGCCTTGGAAGGGAGCTTTGAACATACAGATTGCAAGTTCAATCTGCTGAGCTGTATCTCTGTCCCACTAGCACGATTTTTCAGCATCTCAACACAAAATCTTTATGAATGAGAAAAGCAGAAAGCAATGAATTTAAAGTCAACAGAGCTGGTAACTTGACCGTGTGGTCAAAATAGGCACCATCAAGGGTGAACTAGAGACTGTGTGCATAGTCAACTTGGAAAGAGTACAGCATCACTTCACTTCTAGAAACTGGATGATCTGCATCTAGTCATAAAGAAAACTCATAAAGACTCAGGTTGTGAGACATCTTGCCAGATGAAATATCTTTTCTCTTTAATCTGCCAGGTTCATGAATCACAAAGAGCTATTGCCAGGCAGGTGGTGGGGTGGCACAGCCAGTTGAGTGCACACTATTACAATGGGCAGGCACCCAGGTTCAAGCCCCTCTACCCCACCTACAAGGGGAAAGCCTAACACGCGGCAGTGAAGCTGTGCTTCAGGTCTCTTTGTGTCTCTCATTCCCTCTCAAGTTTTCTCTGTCCCATCAAATTAAAAATGAATAAATAAATATTTCTCAAAAGAAATATTGCACTTCTTTTGTTAAGGAAGGGCATTTGGATATAGTAATAGGTATAGGTGTGACTTAGAAAGGAAGAGAAGGCAGGACCACAGGAAAAAAATGGACATAAATATATGTAATTATATTTATAGTTACAGTTATAGAAATAATAGTCAGCCTGTATCTATGACCCTGGGAGAACCACTGCAGTTTCCAGTGGAAGGGGATGGGAACACAGAACTCAGGTGGTGGGAACAGTGTGAAATTATACCCCTGTTATCTCATAATTTTGTAAACCAATATTAAGTCACTAATAAAAAAAATAACTATTGCAGATTAAAGAAGACTATTAAAAATAAATACAATGTATGATTCTGAGCCATAAAGGGAAACGATTATTGAGATACCTATCAAAATTTGAATGGTTTTGGGGAGGGAGATGCCAGAGGCTACCAAATCCCGTGTCCAATCCCCCATGCCACCATAAACCAAAGCTGAACAGTGGGGGGGGGGGGGTGCTGGAAGTTAACATTGTATTAATTTCATAATTTGAAGGATTGTTTGATATTAGAAAGTAAATTATGTGGTTGAGCAGTATGTAACATATATCATAATGCACAAGGACCCAGGTTCAAGTCCCTAGAACCCACTTGCAGGGAGAAAGTTTCATAAGCAATGAAGCAGCGCAGTAGGCATCTCTTTCTATCTCTATCTCTATCTCCTTCTTCCCTCTTGATTTATCTCTGTCTCTATTTGTTCTTCTTTATATCTTAGTGCAAGTTGCAGATGCTACCGTGACGTCAACCTGACTCCTCCAGGTAGATGACCTCGACAATGTACACTGGAACCCCATCTTTCCGGAGCCCTGCCACACTAGGGAAAGAGAGAGACAGGCTGGGAGTATGGATCAACCTACCAACACCCATGTCCAACAGAGAAGCAATTACAGAAGCCAGACCTTCCACCTTCTGTACTCCATAATGATACTGTGTCCATACTCCCAGAGGGATAAAGAATAAGAAAGCTTCCAATGGATGGGGAAGGGATATGGAACTCTGGTGGTGGGAAATTTGTGGAATTTTACCTCTCTTATCCTATGGTTTTGTTGATATTTTCTATTTTGTAAATAAATTAAATAAATAAATAATTTAAAATGAATATATTTGGGGGCCAGGAGGGTTAAGTGGGTTAAGCGCACATAGCGTAAAGCAAAAGGACCAGAGTAAGAAACCTGGTTCAAGGCCCTGGCTCCCCACCAGCACAGAGCTCACTTCACAGGCAGTGAAACAGGTCTACAGATGTCTATCTTCCTCTCCTCCATTCTGTCTTCCCCTCCTCTCTTTATTTCTTTCTCTCCTATCCAACAACAGTAACAGCAATAATAACAAGGGAAACAAAAATGGGGGAAATGTCCTCCAGGAGCTGTGGATTCTAGTCCAGGCACAGAGCCCCAGTGATAACCCTGGACAAAAAAAAAAAAAAATGAATATATTTAAAAAGAATTGTGCCAGAGAGGTAACTCACCGAGTCATATGCTTGCTTTGTCATACACCCGCCCAGGTTTGAGCCCCAGCTCCATATGAGAACAAGCTCTGTGGTGTCTCTCTGTTCAGAGCAGTGAAAGTACACATGAATGAGACCCAGACTCCAAACAAGTAAGTAAGCAAATAAATAAATGATAGAGGAATATACAATGAAATTTTAGGCACTGTGTGTACATGAGATAAGGCAGTAGTTAAAATTATTCTTTGTTCCTCCAACTTTTCTGTAAGTCTGAATATTTTTAAGTTACCTTAAAAGAAAAGTTAAAAAAAAAAAAAACTTGGAGGAGAAATTGATGGCAAAAATGGAAAATAATAAAGAATATATAGGTGCTACAAAATTCTGTCAGCAGCAGTTAAAGTGTAACGGGGTTTAATTCATCATTTTCAAAAATGATTAAGGATCATTTCATATGTATGAAACTCTGAAAGCTGTCAACTACAAATAATAAAATGCTTTTCAGTTTTGACTCACAGATAACATTGGCATTTGAGTAAGTAAAAAGGCAAAAGGCCATAGCTTTCAAACTATCATTCCCAGAATTTCTTGGAGGTACTCAAAATATTTCATGAAGGCTTAGTTCAAAATTTATTATAAAAATATCATTTCAAATAACTAAAAATATGTTAAAATGAGCTCAAAATGTACATAAATTATCATTGTTTTTAATTTTTAGTAGGTATTCATTTTCCCTTTTGTTGCCCTTGTTTTATTGTTGTTATTATTGTTGTTGTTATTGACGTCATCATTGTTGGTTAGGACAGAGAGAAACAGAGAGAGGAGGAAAAGACAGAGAGGGGAAGAGAAAGATAGACACCTGCAGACCTGCTCACCGCCTGTGAAGTGACTCCCCTGCAGGCGGGGAGCCAGGCGCTCAAACCGGGATCCTTCACTCCAGTCCTTGCACTTTGTGCTTAACCCGCTGCACTACCGCCCGACTCCCCATAAATTATAATTTAAAGAGAAAATCTACCTACACTAAAATACCTTCTATACCAAGGAGGTTGTCAACATATTAACTTG
Organism: Erinaceus europaeus; assembly: GCF_950295315.1. Lineage (NCBI taxonomy): Eukaryota > Metazoa > Chordata > Mammalia > Eulipotyphla > Erinaceidae > Erinaceus > Erinaceus europaeus. Next base: position 137,724,385 of record NC_080165.1, on the reverse strand, counting down.
AACTGTTTTTCTTTTACTATATTTATACAGATACTTGAATTTACTGTTAATATTGCAGAAGCACAAGATCTTATTCTTCTATTTTTTTTATTTAAACAGCTTCTGTCTGCATAGCTCAAATTCTCAGTTCAAATACTATATATCTATCAGAGTAAGATATATTGTTTCTTAAATCAGTTTTACTTTTCAAACAAAAATATAGTAATAAATCATAATACTAGTATGATCCTAACTCTTGTGTGTGAATATCGATATTTATACAAACTGCTGCAAACATTATGGTAACAATATACAATAAATGTGACCTTGCAAATAGTATTATCACTAGGATACTTCTGTATCTATTTTATAGGCTTTTGCAACAATGTCAAGTAAGAGAAGAGTTCTGTTACCAAAAAAATAAGATAAAGGGAAAGGAAAGGGGGAAAAATAAAAAAGAAGAAAGAAGAGAAAAGAAAATGGCATACCTGGCTGAGTGCACACATTACATGCACAAGGCCTGTTCCCACTTGCAACGGGGGACTCTCCCTCAGTGAAGCAAGTACTGCAGCTGTCTGTTTTCCTCTCCCTCTCTGCCCTCTCAAATTCCCTCTATCATATAAAAAAATGTAAAAGATGACCATCAGAAGAGGTGAATTCTTCATGTGGGCACCAAGCCCCAGCGATAAAACACTTACAGAAGTTATTCATTTAAGTTGAGTTGCAAATAATAATAATAAATATGCTTTTTCTTTGCCATCTTGCTAGGTGATCAATAAGAATATACTATAAGGAAGGTCACCCCAGAGAAATGTGCCCCTAATACTTTCAGTAGTGTATTTGTCAAATCATCTGGATGAGAGTAGAGTTAATGACTGTTAACCAACACAACTGTATGTCATTTGTTGTCTCTAGCTCATGTAGTACAAGAACCTGAATTATTTGAATCAGTGAAAGCCAACTGATTTGCTGTAAATTGACATTTAGCATCTAAGAAACATGGGCTTAATTAGTTGGTGTCTCCAACACTTGAAATTAAAACACATAAAGAAAATGATACAAAGAGAAACTAGACTAGTGTAGTGGTTTTCAACAGGGCAATTTAATACCTCACCCTCTGCTGGCATTTGGCATATAAGCCTAGTACATAAAATAAATAAAACAGTATCCAAGTGATAATGCTATTGGAGTATTGAACAAAAACACTTTAAGTTTTGCCATTGGGGAGATGTTACAGCATCTAGAGTCCAAGGAGGCTTCTAAAGACGATGTCATGCACAGGACAGTCTCAACAAAAAATTGTCCACTCAAAATATCCAGTCACTAGGTTGAGAAATCCTGCTCTCAAGAACCTGCTATTGACTTATAGAAGAATTGAAAGTAAATTTTACTCTTCTATGCTTTTGCCTGAGCTCCTAGATATTTTTCTTTGATCTTCCTTGACCTTTAGCTATGCAGTGAGGAATAAATTGATTTCAAATTCACTTTCTAAGCTGAAAAATAAGAACAGAAGGGGAAACACAAAGCAGAACTTGGACTGGAGTTGGTGTATTGCACCAAATAAAACACTCTGGGGTGCCAGGGCTGGGTGGTGGTGCACCTGGTTGAGCACACATGTTACAATGCACAAGGACCCAGGTTCAAGCCTCCGGTCCCCACCTGTAGGGGGAAAGCTTTGCAAGTGGTAAAGCAGGGCTTCAGGTGTCTCTCTGTCTCTTTCCCTCTCTATCACCCCTTCCCTTTTAATTTCTGATTGTCTCTATCTAATAAATAAATAAAGATAATTTTTTTAAAAGACTCTGTGGTGGGGTGGAGAGGAAGGTTTAGGTCCTGGAACATGATGGCAGATGAGGACCTAGTGGGGGTTGAATTGTTATGTGGAAAACTGAGAAACGTTACACATGTATAAACTATTGCATTTTACTGTTGATTGTAAACCATTGATCCCCCAATAAGAAAATTAAGAAAAATAATAACTTCTTACCTACCTAAAAAATGAATTCATTACACTATGATACTTAGTCTTTTTACTGATACACCCCCAAAATTCACTGTGACCCAAGTTCAAGCCTATCCCCCACAACACTGGGGAAAGTTTCAGTGCTATGGTTTCTTTTCCTCTCTTTCCATTTTTCTTTTAATTATTACTGCTTTTTGCAAGACGAGTATCATTGGGATTGGATGCTTGCATGACTCCTCCCTATAGATAGGATCCAGGGGTTGAACTCAGGTCATAGTAGAGTGTGCTCTATTGGGTGGGTCATCACCCAATCCATATCTTTCTTTCTATCTGAAAAAGTCTGCATAAGAAAGTGAGACTCAGTGTTGACCAAAGAAGAACGAGAGATAGGGAGGGGGAGAAGGAGAAAGAGAGAGAGAGAGAAGGAAAGATAATACACAGTGTAATATTCAGTCTTTCAGGTCAATAAATGTTTTTATTGACTGTGTGTGTGTGTGTGTGTGTGTGTGTGTGTGTGTGTGTGTGTGTGTGTGTGTTCAGACAACAGTAATTTCTGTCTTGTTTCCAGGAAGAATTCACATTATTGCTCCTCCAGCTTGCCGTAGATTCTATATTTTAAAATATTTTTTCTAATGAACTGAATTTAATCTTCAGCTAATCAAAGACCTAATTCTCAGAGCCACTAAACAATAACTGATGTTGTTGCCTTGAGATGTGACATGATTCTTCGTAATTGGGTGTTATAACCCTATTGATGATAAAAATATGATTTCTATCAGGTTTGTAGAAACATTGGCAATAGTTGGAGTTTCTTATTTTTACCTTTATTGCCTCACATTTATCAGATTTTTAATTAATTAAATGACTGATGTTATTTAGTTTAAGAAGAGCAAAGCTGTAGCAAAAGCTCAGATCCTTCTGCACCCATAATGACCCTGGGTCCATACTCCCAGAGAGTTAAAGAATAGGAAAGCTATCAAAGGAAGGGGTGGGGTGCAGAGTTCTGGTGGTGGGAATTGTACCCATCATCTCCTATGGTTTTGTCAGGGTTTCTATTTTATAAATAAAAATTCAAAAAATAAAAAATAAAATAAATGTAGACAGATAGTTGTAGAGATGATGGTTGGCCCATGCCTACAACCTCAGGGAAACTGTGGTGGCTTGCAGTGGAGAGACTGGGGATTCAGAACTCTGGTGGTGAGAATGGCGTGGAAGTATACCCCTGTTGACTTGTAATTTTTTAAATCAATATTAAATCACTAATAAAATTAAAAAGCAAATAAATATTGGTGACAGTAAAAAAAAAAAGATTACATCTTGTGCTATATCACAATATTTCCTTCCTGTTCAAGATTTAGATATTGGTGAGGAACAAAAAATGTTGAAAGTTCCCAAGGGGGGCTGGCTAGTGGCACACGTGGTTGAGCGCACATGTTACAATGTGCAAGGACCAGGGTTCAAGCCCCTGGTCCCCACCTTTAGGGGGAAAGCTTTGCAAGTGGTGAAGTGGGGCTGCAGGTGTCTGTCTCTCTCCCTCTCTATCTCCCCCTTCTCAAATTCTGGCTGTCTCTATCCAATAAATAAATAAAGATAATTTTTAAAAAATAAAAAAAAGAAAGTTCCCAAGGAAAATTCCACTAAACTAGTCATCACATAATTTTATCTTCAGGATAAATTTATATTAAGGAACTCAGCACTTCATGTAGGAACAGCTATTTCTGATCACTAGCAAGCAGATAAGGTTTGGATTTCAAGCTGCTCCTGTCACTAACGCATCCTTACCTCAGATAGTCAAATTACAACACTATTGCATTGACTTTGGTTTCTCTATATCTTCACATCTCAGTCGTGAATGCTATGGAGATACATCTATTCTCAGGAGTCAGGCGGTAGTGCAAGAGGTTAAGTGGAGGTGGCGCAAAGCTCAAGGACCGGCATAAGGATCCCAGTTCCAGCCCCCAGCTCCCCAACTGCAGGGGGCTCACTTCACAAGTGGTGAAGCAGGTCTGCAGGTGTCTTTCTCTCCTCCTCTCTGTCTTCCCCTCCTCTCTCCATTTCTCTCTGTCCTATCCAACAACAACAATAATAACTACAATAATAAAACAACAAGGGCAACAAAAGGAAAGAAATAAATATTTAAAAAACAAAGAAAAACATCTATTCTCTAAATGCGGGTTTGTAAAAAATACTCTTTACTCATCTGGCATGGTGACTTTCTCTTCCATTCTGTGCTGAGTCATACCATACTCAACCATGGAAAACGTGAACTTCTTTTCATTTGGTTTCCAGATTTGAAAACCATCTTATTGAAGTCCTCTATGTTTGACTCATCTATGGTGGCAACATAAAATTTTCAACTAAAAATATCACCTTATGCGTAATTCTACAGTGAAGTACAGCTGCATTGTGCCCAAAGCTAGCAAACATCTGTTCCCTTATCTTTGTTTACTCCTTCCAAATCGTCAACATTAAAGACTAGCAGGATGGATGGCTTTTCCTTTTCACAAGTTATCTGTGTTGACCAGACAGAACAGAACAGAACAGAATTCATGTTGTTAATTAAATATCTTTGGAATCCTTACTAAAATGAATCTGGTGGTTTCCCATCAATTTCCTTCTGAACTGTGTGTGGCCTGATGATCCTTCTCAACAATGTATCACATGGGCTAGTTTTGCTGGGTCAGGTCTGGAATTTAAGAGTTAAGATTTATTGACTAAAAGTCTTGCAAAAACTTTATGCTAGAAATTTATTATTTATTCCTTCTTTTTTTTTTTCTTTCATTTGCATCCCCAGCAACTTGAAATCACTGTAAATCTCAGAATCTGGATACTTCAGTTATCAGAACAAGACTTAAAGCAATAGGTACCTTCAGGGACATTCCGTTTACCTGAGTTGGAGGAAGAGGCTAGAAATTACAAATAATAATAATTGTGTATTAAGCAAGTTCAATTTATATTTAAAACATGTTATTAAATAAATTTGACTTTAATGTTTTCAAATACCTGTACATGTGTTTTCTCTTTTTCTCTTTTATTTTAATTTCTTTATTGGGGGATTAATGGTTTACAGTTGATAATAGTTTGTACATGCATAACATTTCCCAGTTTTCCACATAACAATTCAACCCTCACTAGGTCCTCCTCTGCCATTAGAACATGTGTTTTCTTAGATTTCCACAGTAGTGAAATAATGTGGATCTACTTAGAAGAAGAGCCAGTGTTAGGCCAATAAAGAAATTAAAAAAAAAAAAAGAGCCAGTGTTAGGAAGATATGTTTGCAAAAGATCAATCCTTAAAAAAATTTCTCTTAATCTGATAACTTTCCACATAGATTCTGATTTACTAGATATCAGAGGCTCTTTTTCAGCAAATAGGACAAAATCAAAATTACTTATACTTTATATGTTGAAAACATACCAAATAAATATACACCTAGTTTAAGAGTCCAAGATTTCATCTTATACTTCATTAGTACCTAAAATTATATATGCAGAGAGATATAGAAATGGAGACAGTCATAGAGATAGATGACGGATGGATATAAAGAAATAGAGTCAAATTCTCTCCATAAGTGTTAATGTTGCTATTATTGCTGCTGTTGTTGCTGTTATCTAATCCATAAAAAAATACTTATAGGTGTCATTTATAGCACAGATGTGTTGGAAAGATTGTTGTTGGCAAAGTTAGGAGAAGTTTGGTCTAGAATTTATGTAATTGGAACAACCTTCACCATTTGTGTGTGTCATTTCATCATCCATCGAACTAAAATAGTAAATTGCCAAAATCACTTAAAATATTTTAGTTCAAATGATAAAGTAAGTTGGCATGTGACAAAAGTATTTAAGAATCTTAAGTAGAAAATTTTGTGTCATCAAACCATTTAATTTTGTGGTAAAATATGTAGGTAACTGAATACAAAAAACTTTGTCAATGTTGTGCAAAGCCAATACTTTGTTAAACAACTTTGCTTTCACTACCAAAACTATTTAGTATTAAGCCAAGATTTCTTTAATGTTGAACAGGCCTACATTTGAATTTAGCTCTGCTACTTATTAATTACCATGAATAAATTATTTAGATACCGCATTCTCATCTGTAAATATTCATGACTGATTTAATATTGATTTACAAAATTGTAAGATAATAAGGGTATCATTCTGTATGAGTCCCACCACCAAAGTTGTGTCCCAGTCCTCTCCACTGGAAAGTACAGTAGTTCTCTTGTCACTGATATGGGTTGATTCTAAAGATAGATAGATAGATAGATAGATAGATAGATAGATAGATAGATAGATAGATATACAAATATATAGGTATATTTCTTTTTCCCCACTTTTTTCAGTGACCCTGCTTTCACTTCCTTTCTAGCTCACCCCTACTTCCAAGTATTTTTCCTTTTTTCCTCTTCTTTCTCAGATAAAAGAAACAGTGCCTGGTATTTTCCAGATTTGCTTCCCATTCAGTGATGGCATAAAAACAAGATTTCTCGTGACAAATGCTTCATGTCCTCATGGAATGAGAAAGCAGAGCCCTCTGGTTTACTTCCCCCTCTGGGAGTATGGACCAAAATTCTTTGAGGGGTGCAGAAGGTGGAAGTTCTGGCTTCTGTAATTGCTTCTCCACTGGACATGGGTATTGGCAAATTGATCCATACCTCCATCCTGTTACTATCTTTCCTTAGTGGGATAGGACTCTGGAGAGGTGAAGTTATAGGAAGCATTGGTGAGGTCATTTGCCCAGGGAAGTCTGGAAGTACTCACAGTATCATCTGCAACTTGATGGCTGAAAGGCAGTAAGATAGAAACAAGGACAAAATGTTTAATAAACAGGAACCATAAAGTAGGAATAGAGTGGATGGAAGTAGGCATCTTAAGGTGGAAGGAAGCTAGGAAGTCTATTTTAGTATGTGCTGAGGAATGTCTTAGTAATCTTTGTTTTAGCTTGGTAGCTAACAAGGGGGTGGTAATATTTTCCGAGAAGATGGTGTCAGAGTTGAGAATACAACTAGAAAGAAGGATTAGATCACAGAGTTGTGACAAACTTGAAGAAAATATGTAAGTGCAATTAACTGTTTACCACAATGATCTAACCCAGGGCCAATATCTATTCATATTTAGCACCAGAGTTTGTACAGCCTCCAAGTCCCCCATCAGATTGGACTGAGCTCACAATCCATGGTCATAGCTGAGAACGTTCTAGGCTGCACTCACCTCAGAACAAGTCTTCTTCAAGTGGCAGAATAGGATAACCCTGCCTCCCTTTAGAGAGTGGGGCAGTCCCCACTATTTCTAGTTCATACTGAGGTTATGGTCCTGAAGAAGCTCACAAAAGGGCTTATAATGACATTCCCAATGGATGTAACCAGAGATAGTGGAAGGATCTATTAGATGTCTAGGCCCACATTATCTGTAAGGGAGTCCAAGGATTCCCTGACAAAGTAACTTACATTTCTATCTTTGAAGATATTACAACTGACTTTGAGCAAGCTGTGTAACCTCTCTGATGCTTGGTTAGTTGATAATTAAAACATGAGTATAGTATCAGCTAGTATAGTGTGAGAATTAAGTAAGATATGCCAAAGGGCCTGCCCCCAACAGAGGTTGCTTTAAAGACAATTGTGAATATAATTTATCATATGTAACAAAATACCATTTATACTGAGTTATCTGAGATACAAATATTTATCCTTTTTTGATAATACAATGAACGATAGTCCTCTTTTTAAGGGAAGAATAGATCAGAATACAAGGCCTGTGAAAGTGAAAAGTGCTGAGAGATGGGTCTGAGAAGAGTTATTCAGAGCTTAATCTACTTTCCTTGAAGAGGTCATTTATTTGTACAATATAGAAAGCATCCACTTGTTTGTAAAGTGATCAGATGCAAAGTACCAAGCATTGTTTGTTAAAATATTTCTTTTCATTTGTAAATCTTCAATCTTGGGTTTTATCTGTAGCCCGACAAGTGAAGTGGAATGCCAACAATCTTCTCTCAGCAAACTAAGAGGATAGAGCAGAGAAGAAAAGAGTCATACTTAAAAAATAGTCCTGAACTTTGTATAGATGACATTCACTTAGAAAAAAGCAAACCAACTTCAGCGTTAGCAGAGGCAGGACAAACCTAACTCCACAGCATGAAACTGAGATCTCTCCCAAGTTGGATCCAGTTAATGTTAAAAATAATAGTAATAAATAATAATAATATTAATCTTGAGGGATCCTCTCATTTCACCAAAAAAAATACAAAATTCATCTGTGAAAGGTCCCCCTACTTAACTACTCAAGTAATTTTCCAAGAGTTCTAAGTACATACAAATCTATAATTTTTTAAAAAGGATGATCAACAAGGTTGCTGAATATATTATCTCTATTTCCTTAGTTAATTGCCATTGCATCCTACAAACTTTGTTGCCTTACTTCTGGTATTGGCATTAAAAAACAGCTAGCCATGAATATTAGACACTAATTTCTGATAATCACTACCTATCTTCTCTCAGTTCCTTATCTTCTTGGCCTTTTCTCTCTTCCTTTTTATTAGACAAATAAAGAAGTTCTGGAAAGCACAGTATAAATAAATAAATAAATAAATAAATAAATAAACCACAAACGCAATATAACCTTGGACATATCATAAAGTGTTCAACTAGAAAGTGAGTATAATTCAAGTCTCATAACATCTGAGAATAGTAGGAGCTAACTGATGTGTTTAAAATAGTATCTAGCGTGGTCCGGGAGGTGGCGCAGTGGCTAAGGCACTAGACTCTCAGGCATGAGGTCCTGAGTTCAATACCTGGCAGCACATGTACCAGAGTGATGTCTGGTTCTTTCTCTCTCTCCTGTCTTTCTCATTAATAAATAAATAAATAGTATCTAGCAAGAATCTGGTGGTAGCCAAGAGGGTTAAGTGCACATGGCACAAAGCACAAGGACTGGAGTAAGGAGTAGCTTCACCAGCGGTGAAGCAGGTCTGCAGGTGTCTCTCTTTCTATCCCCCTCTCTGTCTTCCCCTCCTCTCTCCATTTCTCTCTTTCCTATCCAACAATGACAACACCAATAACAACAACAATAATAACTACAAGAACAATAAAAAACAACAAAGGCAACAGTAGGGAAAATAAACAAATATAAAAAAATAGTATCTGGCACAAAATTGGTGCTACTGAAATTGGGGGATTAGATATCTGTGTTTGCCCAAGTGGCCACAATTTCTACTTATTGCCTTCTCTTTCCAATTGATTTGCCATTTAATTTTTCAAGGTGCCCTAGCTTGGATGATAATTCATACGCTTAATGTGAAAAGTCATAAAGCTACTATGATTTTGATATTAATGAGCTGTAAACATGTACATCTAATAACATAAGATCTTTCTTATGACTAAGCATACAAGTTGAAATGCTAGTATTTGTAGACATTCTAGAATAAGAACAATGTAATTAAAATAACTAATTTTTTTGCCACATGGTTTATTGCTCAGCTTAGTATCTACATGACTCCACCATTCCCGTTAGTCAGTCTCTCTCCCTTTCTCTCTCTCTCTCTATCTCTCCCTTTCTTACAATAGAGACAGAGAGAGGGATACACATAGAGAGAGGCTTGAAGAATGGCTCAACTTTTGGTAAAGCTTCCCCCCCCTGCAAATGGGGGCCAGGGACTCAGACTAGGATCCTCATGTGCGGGATTGTGTGTTCTACTGGGTAAGCCACTACCCAGCACCAAGAACTAACTCTTACACATCTAATTCAAATTCTATGCAGTAAAAACCAAATAATCTTTGAACTATGAATTCAGTGGTAGCAAGTACTCAATGAAATATAAAAAAATACTTTGTGAATTATGGCACTAAATAAGTAACTTCAAGTAAAATATAATTCTTGGGCTAAAATTTAGCCACAAGTCTTACGTGTCTATAAATGACATATTTACAAGTTGACTTAATAATTCTACAAATCTTCTTTACCCCTTATACTGCAGATATATTGCTGGATTTGTAAAATTATGTTAAGAAGAAAACATCGTGGAATAAAAATATCCAAACACGCTAAGAACTCTAGAGTTTAGCTCTTTATACTTTTACACTTAGTGTGGACACTCGAAAAAGCACAACGGAACTACCAGTACAGGAGTAAATGGAATGTTTTCACTACTGACTGACAATATTTATTCTCTACTGAAGACTGTCTTCTCCTATTTGTCAAACAGATCCCATTTCTGCATTTTAATATCAGGTTAAAAACCATAAAGCTGGGATTATAACATCTCCTAAAGCTCATCCTTCATTAATCTCATGTTATGACTTTATACTCTACTGAGTCACTTGCCCAATCCAATTTCTGCTTCATTTATTCATAGGAGAAAGAAAGAAAGAAAAAAAGAAAGAAAGAAAGAAAGGAAGGAAGGAAGGAAGGAAGGAAGAAAGAAAGAAAGAAAGAAAGAAAGAAAGGAAGGAAAGCATGCTAAGAACTCTAGAAAGAAAGAGAGAGAGAAAGAGAGAGAACACTAAACACTGCTCCAACATCCATGGAGTTTGGACTCGTTTTGGCTTTGCTGCCCTCATGTAGCACCTGGGATAAAATACCACTGAGTCACTTCCAGGGCTTGTCATGTAAAGAGAAGATGTAAAAGGGGGATTTTTAAAAATTGTTTATTTATTTATGACACTTATTTCTTTATTGGGAGTTTAATGTTTTAGTTTCCGGTAAATACAATAGTTCGTATATGAAGGGCTCAAGCGGTAGCTCAGTGGGTTAAGCTCATGTAGCACAAAGCACAAGGCCCGTCCTAAGGATCCTAGTTGGAGCCCCCGGCTCCCCACCTGCAGGAGAGTCACTTCACAGGCAATGAAGCAGGTCTGCAGGTGTCTGTCTTTCTCTCCCCGTCTTCCCCTCCTCTCTCCATTTTTCTCTGTCCTATCCAACAACAAACAACATCAACAACAACAGTAATAACCACAACAAGGCTACAACAACAAGTGTAACAAAAGGTGGGGGGAGGCCTCTAGGAGCAGTGGATTCATGGTGCAGGCACTTCTTCTTCTTCTAGCGTTTGCCCTTCTTCTGTAGCCAGTCAACAGCGTCAGGTTGAAAGCTGTCAGGAGCTGCTTGTTGCTGACTTTGAAAGTGACTGGGATCCATGTGGATTCAGTTGGCTAGGAAGGATCGTCAGTTTCCCCAATGAATGGGTACTCACGGGATGCACCACGAGAAGGTCGATCCAATGCATCCCAACTGAGCCCCAGCAATAACCCAGGAGGCAAAAAAAAAAAAAAAAAAAAAGTCCGTACATGCATAACATTTCTGTTTTCCACATAACAATACAACCCCCACTAGGTCCTCTGTCATCCTTTTCCAGGACCTGTATTATCCTCCCCCACCCACCCCACCCCAGAGTCTTTCCTTTGGAGCAGTACACCAGCTCCAGTCCAAGTTCTGCTTAGTGTTTTCTCTTCTGATCTTTTCAACTTCTGCCTGTGAGTGAGATCATCCCATCTTCATCCTGCTATTTCTGACTTATTTCACTTAACAGGATTTCTTCAAGCTCCATCCAAGATGGGCTGAAAACAATGAAATTGCCATTTTTAATACCCGAGTATAAAATGTGTAGTGCTCAGCCACTCATCTGTTGTTGGACAGCTGGGTTGTGAGGCAAACTAATTTGTTCCATGATACCCCAAAAATGAGGTAAACAGGTCCTGGAGCACAGCATTAAGAATCTAATCCGGGGCAGGGGTAGATAGCATAATGGTTATGCAAAGAGACTCTCATGCCTGAGGCTCTAAAGTCCCAGGTTCAATCCCCTGCACTACCATAAGCCAGAGCTGAGTAGTGCTCTGGTAAAAAAAAAAAAAAAAATGGAAAAAAGAATCTAATCCTAAAAGTGATTTTGAAAAATAAAAAAAAAAAAGCCTTTCAAAACTCTTAAAATGTCCAACAGAAATCATTCTTCACAAATATTTTACAGATATGTTGTTTTATAAATGTCTTACAGGTATGATGCTTTATAGATCTAGAAATGTTGTTAACATCAGCAAAATATAGTTGTATCTCTTAAATGAATGACTTAATCATCATTTTAAAAGAAAAGAGAGAAGATGCATCATCATTATTTTAGGGAAAGTATGTTAGTGTTAAATATTTCTCAAAAGAGTGGGAAAGTCACAGCCATACTCTGTTTATATTTTCTTTCTTTTATTTTTATTTTTTATTTTTACCAGAGTACTACTCAGCTCTGGTTTACGGTGGTGTGCAGAATTGAACCTGGGACTTTGAAGCCTCAGGCATGAGCATCCCTTTGCATAACTGTTATGCCACCTCCCCTGCCCTGTTTATTTTATTTCTACAGTCAGTCAGAGAGGTGGCTCGGAGGTAGAGCAGAGGAACTTGCATGACAGAGGCCACAGGTCGAATTGGAGGTACCAAATATGCCAAAACTGAGTAGTGCTCCAGTCTCTCTTCCTCATTCTCTCTCATGAAAAAAAAGTACATCTTTAAAATCAGTGGGACTATCAGTTTAATTGGGTTGTTTGTGTGCTTAAGTGGCCCTACTTCTGTTATTTGAATCACCAGAATGACAACACTGACACCAAACTAAATTCTTTTTTGAGATTAAGGAACTAACCCCTGAATGTAATCAAGTGGAAAATGTTAATGCTTAACATTTGCTTAAGATCACTACCATGGCAGGCTCAATTTTCTTCACAAGATTACTGACTATATTAATTGTAAACATTCAGCAAGTAATAGAAGTATTCAGATTATCTACTCAAGAAGGTTTTGGGTTGTTTTTTTTTTTTTTTTTCCAGTAGTATTTAGTAGATCCTTTAAGGGAGAATAAATAAGTTAACAGTTGGAGATGTTTTATTTTCTTCTTTTTCCAAGTAACGAGGTGCGGGGGAGTGAGTGGGATGGTAGTTAATGGTTTCCAATACAGTTGTTGACACATGCGTACAATTTATCATCACCCCACTATATATGCCTGGGTGTAGCGTTTTGCATCAAAGGCGCTTTATTTTCACCATTAATAATTTCTTTTCTGCGCTGGCAGGCTAGCTCACCTGAGAGGGTACCTGCTTTGCTATGTACACAGTGCAGGTCCAAGTCCTGCCTCCATCACACTAAGGGAAGCTTCAGTGCTACAGTGTCTTTCTTCCTCCTCCCCTCCCCACCCCCGCGTCTCTGTATCCCTTTCTATCTGGAAAAGTTTGGTCGGAGCATTGAAACCTCAGTACAACAACAACTAAAAGGGTAGAATTTAATTTCCTCCATTACATTATATCAATGATAAAAATTAAATGCCTCATTCCCCTTTGCTCTTAATGCTGACAGTATAGATGACCTCCTGAGATCTCTTTCAACATTAGAAGTTGAATTCTTCACTTAGAAATAACACAGATCAGATCAAATCGATGGGGTTTACAGTCAACAATATTTATACACCTTGCCCATATTTGGGAGCTGCTCTCTTCCCTGATCCAGCTTTCTGGTCCTTTTTCCAGCCATGATATCATCTCCCCAAACAATAACTTAGATCCACCTGCATATCAAATGTCAGGCTCAGGGAAAAAAAAAAAACTGGTATGGTCATGGGCTCTTTGGAATATAACTAAAATAGGACTACTAACTATCTACAAAATGGAGACACCCCCACACACACACAACTCTTCATATGAATCATTCCAGCCTTTAGTTTCATGATTAGTCAACAATTTGTTTGGCTTTATATGTTGACTCATTTTTTAGCCACCAGGTTCCAGATGCTAACATGATGCCAACCAGACTTCCCTGGGCAGAGGACCCTACCAATGTGTCCTGGAGCTCCACTTCCACAGAGTCCTGCCCTACTAGGGAAAGAGAAAGACAGGATGGAAGTATGGATCATCCTGCCAAAGCCCATGTTCAGCAGGGAAGCAATTATAGAAGACAGGCCTTCCACTTTCTGCATCCTATAATGGCCCTGCATCCATACTCCCAGAGGGTTAAAGAACAGGAGAACTATCAGGGGAGGGGCTGGGACATGGAGTTCTGGTGGCATTGTATGGAGTTATACCCCTCTTATCCTATGGTTTTTGTCAGTGTTTCCCTTTTATAAATAAATGAATTTTTAAAAAAGAAATAACAGAGATCAAGAGGGAGATAGGGAGATATTGTAGTGGTTATGCAAAATGACTTTTATGCTTGAGGTTATAAAGTCCCAGGTTCAAGTTCCTCCACCCCACCTGCCTCCCATTACCACCAGGAGCCAGAGGTGAGCAGAGCTCTGGTCTTTTTCTCCCTTTCTCTTTATTTATTTGTTTATTTATTTATTATTACCATAAATATTACTATTTTATTTATTTTTGCTTTGCCAATAGTGTTATCACTGGAGCTCATTGCCGACACTACAAATCCACCACTCTTGGGGGCCATTTATTTTCTCTCTCTCTCTCTCTCTCTTCTACTATTTATTTGATAGACCAGAAAGAAATTGAGATGGGAAATGGGAGATAAAGAGGTAGAGAAGAGGATAGATACCTGCAGCCCTGCTTCACCGCTAGTGAAGCTTCCCGCTTTTGCAGATAGGCTCTAACCAAGGTCCTTGTGCATAGCAACATGTATGCTCAACCAAGTACGCCCACCACCCAGCCCTTTCTCTGTATCTCTCTCATTAAAATAAAACAAGTAAGGTATATTTAAAATATCAGCAATCTCAAGAGAGAAAAGGGCAAAAGGACTTATCAGCACAGGAAAATGCAGGTATAGGAAAGAGGGAAGCTCATAGGCCATCATTTGCATTTGTGCTGAACCCTGCTGACTAGATCATATAAAATAAAATTCTGCAACAAAGAGAACTAGAACAGCATCATTTGCACTACTGTTCCTTCTAGCAACTTTGTAATGTCAAAAATATGCACATTTCACTGGTCTATGAACAATTTTCTTCCACTGTCAGAGGCCGACACATTCAAATGTGGTGGGTACTGACTGTCACTGTATTCTCCTCCTTCACTCTATTATCTTCCTTGTTTATTGGTGGGAAAGCTAGTGATATCCCTCTCTAATTAAATGGCCTCTGTGTTCCAGACAAACATACAACTGCTTTAAAGAGAAAATAAAGACCCCAGTATGTCTCTCTGTCTCTAATATTTTTCCAAAGACCTGCAATGTACTATCTGTGAGCATAGCCAGTTCAGCACCAGAGTTATTTAATTCTGTCTGACTTTATTACCCCTCCCTCAAGAAATCTGAATTTAATATAGTTTGCAGCCAAAAGCAGCACAAAATAAAATTTTAAAAAATGTCATGGCAACACATCAAACATCTAATGTCAGGTTTCCTTATGTTCATTGCATAGCAAAAGGCAACTACCAATTACGCAATTTGAGAGTGATATTTTACTTTGCAATTAAAAAGCAGGTCCCTGGTGAATGGTATTTATAGTGCATATGTGCAAAACAACTGCTTCTTGGAAAGAAAAGCAGGTGGTGTCTCTGTGCTTTGAAAGGCCTCTGCCTGCAATGCTGTTATTTATTTATAAATAAGTTACTTTGCTTTGTTGGCACAGTGCACCTAACTTCAAACTAGGATATGTTATAGACAACTAGCCTCATAACATGCAAACAGAACCCATCCTTCAGAATATGGTGTGAGTCTTTCAGATAGTTTCTAGGGTACTGAAATTTTTATCTGATAAGTTCTCAGGCTTTGTTTTTCAAATCTAAACTGAAAAGAAGGTTTGAATATAATTCAACTAACAATGTATCAGCTAATTGAACATTTATGAAAAGAACGTGTCTGTGAACTTTTCTAATACATATACATCCCCCGCACACATACACACACACACACACACACACACACTCACACATACCATCTAGCTTATCAGCTCTCTCTTTTCTTTATTTGTAGAGGCTGAAACCACTAGCGGCACACTTTTTAATGAAGTCTTTAGTTGAAGCTCATTCATCTTAGGAACAGCTCCTGCACGCTAATATTGTGAAGTGTCTGGGACTCAGGTACAAAATAACTTTCCATTAGCCTGAGTAAATAGGAGCATTGTAAACATTTAAGCACTGTTTCCTAATTTATTTACATGGCTTTCATTTTGGTGGTGCCAGGTGTCGAACCGAGGGCTCCATACAAAAAAAGGAATGTGCTCTACTAGGGAACTACCTCCCCATCCCCAGCTCCCCATAATCTATATGTCTGTCTTACAAAGTTTCAATAAGTGAAGGAACAATCACAAATGTAACCACTTTAGCAAATGAATTGCTTTAGTGGAGGTGTCACTAAGACCTCAGCTATTGGGCTGGAAAAATAGTGCACTTGAATTGTGTGCTGCTTTGCCATATACATGACTCGGGTTTGAACTCACCTCCCTTGCCACTGAATGGAGTTTCAGGGCTGTGGCCTCTTCCACTCTCTGCTTCTAGCTTCAAATGGGGAAAAATAATTCAACTATCTGATACATGAAGTTTTTCAGATAAGCAAATCTTTCTTTGTCAAATCCTTCTGCTATATGAACAATTTTGTTAGAAATCATTTTTAAGTATATTAGACAAATTTCTACCACCTTAAACAGGCATATTGATCATAATAAAAGTTGTTTTAAAAATAACCCATGATCATTTTGATCAATTATTAGCAGTATCTTAGCTCAACAATGACTTTCAACATCTGAAAAATAAAACTAATTTCCCGGCTAATAAATGACTTCAGGCAACTGTTTCCAACTTACTGTGGCACTTTATAGCTTTGGATTTCTTCCTTATCATTAAAAGTTTAAATTTTCATTCCTAGCTTTGTTATTGGGTGTATGAAGAGGAAAGACCCTCTTTCTGTCTCCAGGGTTATCGCTGGCATTCAGTGCTAGCACTATGTGCTGGCACTACTAATCTGCTGCTCCTAGCAACCATTTTTTCCACTTTATTGGATAGGAGAGAGAGAAATTGAAAAAGAAGGGGGAGATAGAGAGGGAGAGAGAAAGACACCTGCAGATCTGCTTCACCTCTTATGAAGTGACCCCTCTGCAGGTAGGGAGCCTGGGCTCAAACCCAGATCCTTGTGCGGGTCCTTGCACTTCATACTATGTGCGTTTAACCAGGTGTGCCACCATTCGAATCCCTGCCCTGCCTCCTTTTTTATGACTTGTATACTACTCCAGACTTACATACTCTGTCAAGGAAAGTTGTAGATACTGCAGATAGTGTGGCCCAGGCAGTAGTGCTATGGGAGGGGGCATGAGCCTCAAGGCATATGCTACTGAGTTTGATCCCCAGCGTCAGATTTGCTAGAGTGATGCTCTATTCTTCTGTCTCTTGGTTTCTCTCATGTCAGTAAATTAAATATATGTATCTTTTTTAAAAGAAGAAAAAAGAGCGATGAAGACAGCCCTTGACTTATAATGGCTAAACGATCATTTTTCTTGAGGATGGTGTGAAACCACTGAGTTCTGATGATTTCCTGTGGTAACAATGCACCAAATTACACTCTGCTGGTAGTAAACAGTGGACCCACCATCACAAAGGGATTGAACCAATAACTTACTATGTTGCCAGTATGCGTGTATGTGTGTGTGCGCACGTGTGTGTTTTGTTTGTTTTTTGTTATTGTTACTGTTCTTTCACATCACATCATGCTTACAAAAACAATAGCCATCTGTGTCTGAGATAATCAGTTTTTTTTTTTTTATTATAAAGTAGTCTTTGTGTTAGGTGACTTTGCCCAACTGTAAGTTAGTGTAAATATTTAAGCTTCTTTAGAATAGGCTTGTCTAAGTTATGATGTTTGGTAGGTTAGGTGCAGTTCAATGTAGAAATATTTTCAACTTCCAATGAATTTATTGGGTTGTAACTCCATCAAAGGAGCTTTGTGTACATAAACCATGTACATAGACGTAAATCACATACATAGACACAATCTAAGGACTCAAGAGACATGTCTACTGATAAAAGTTCTGAGCTTTCTTGTGTGGACTCTATAACACCTTGTTGATTTAGAGATCTTTATAACTGAAATTTCAGTATTTTTTTTTTCAGGTAGAGCTATAGAGTTTTCTATAAAAAAAGTATTGCAATATTGTAACTGGCTCAAACTTCATAGCATGCAGGAAATTTATTATTGGATCCCAGAAAGGAACTTTAATAAGATAAACAGTTGTTCATTTAATAAGTCAGTTGTTCATTTCTTTTTCTAATTATTTTTTAAATTTTTTATTATCATCTATATTTATTGGCTAGAGACAGTCAGATGTTGAAAGGGGTGGGGAAGATAGAGGAGAAGAGAGATACCTGCAATCCTGCTTCACCACTGACAGAGCTTCCCCCCTGCAGGTAGGGACCAGGCCACTCAGACCTGGGTCCTTGTACATTGTAACAGCTGCTCTGAGCCAGGTGTGCCACCAGCCAGCCTCCTCATTTCTGAACTATAAAATTATTTAAACAGTGAGCCAACAAAATAGTTCACGTGGGAGGGTGCTTTCTTAGTTATATGCATGACCATCTAGGTTGGCAGACAAAAAGGAAAAAAAGTGCCGACAGTCTCTGATTTATAATGGCTCGACTGATCTTTAAAACAATACATTGAGTTTTGGTGATTTTCTGAGGTGCATTATACAGAACTATTTTCACTGGGGGAAGCTTCCGTGCTGTAGTGACTTTTCCTCTCTTCATTTGTCTCTGTCTCTGTCTCTCTCTACTTGAAAAAGTTGACCCAGTGTGAAAACGCCTCAACAATGAAAAACATACCTACATATTATATTTTCAGTAATAGATAAAGTAAATCAGGGAATTCATGGTTAATAGTTTATTTCTTTTAATTCCTTTAGTTAATAATACAGTACATGTTTGATATCACATGTAATGAAACTGTTACAGGATGAAACTTAAAATGGCAGACTTATGTTTTATATCCTATCTACAATATTGAGGTAAGAGAAGTGTAAGATTCCCACCAAGGGCTGGAAAAATAACATAATAGTTATGCAAAAAACTTTGATGCCTAAGACTCTGAAATCCCAGCTTTAATCCCTAGAAAAACCATACACCAGAGCCGAGCCTTGTTCTAGTGTCTCTGTCTCTAGTCTAGAATAAATGAATAATATATATTTCAAAAAGATTCCCACCTACAGAAAAAGTCCTCCTGTATGGCTTAGGAATGTGCATTTAATTATAACCCCACTATCAGGCTTGTACAGTTTAATATGAAGAGTTCAGAGGATTGAGTGGTGGTCTATCCAGTTGAGTAGACACATTATGCTGTGCAAGGACCCAAGTTCATACAGTATGCAAGGACCCAAGTTCAAGTCCCCAGTCCTTACCTGCAAGAGAAAAATCCATGCGTGATAAAGCAGTGTTGCAGGTGTCATTCTCTCTCTCTCTCTCTCTCTCTCTACTTCTATCTCCCTTTCCTTCTTGATTTTTTTCTGTCCCTATCCAATTAACTAATTAAGTAATATATTTTAATTATTGTTATTTATCAGTATTTATTGGATAGAGACAACCAAAAATCAAGAGGAGAGGTGTTGGGCATTAAACCAGCTCCCCCTGCTCCATGCTTCGTTGCTGATAATATGGCCTATTTACATAATCATTGTTTCACCTGATCTATCTTCTTTCTACCTCAAGACCTGCCCTGCCTACAAGGTATATTAATCCCACCAGTTAAAACCATCACAACAGTTGCCAAGGACGCTTCTACCTCCCCAGCATGACTTTTGCCTCTCTCCACCCCCTTTACTAGCCATCTCCATTCCCGAATTGCCACTTCCAGTTTTATCCCATAAAACCCACTTCTGTTCCTGGTTTCACCTCTCTTTTCTCTCCCTCATCCCAACCTGGAGAAGGGCTGGTATGCAGAGTGAGAGGCAGCCATTGCAGTTTTGGTGCCACGTGGCTTATCCCACTGTGCTCACACCCGACTCTGGGGCGTTCCCATGTGAATAAAGAATTGTATTAACATGCTGCCACGAGTTCCTGGATCCTCTCTCCCGCCCACAACGCTAGCCCAGCAGGGAGGAAGAGATAAGGAGAGAGACAGGGAGACTTTTGCAGCACTGCCTCACCATTTGTGAAACTTTCCCCCTGCAGCTAGGGACCAGGGGCTCAAACTCAAGTCCT
Source organism: Erinaceus europaeus (assembly GCF_950295315.1). NCBI lineage: Eukaryota > Metazoa > Chordata > Mammalia > Eulipotyphla > Erinaceidae > Erinaceus > Erinaceus europaeus. Next base: position 137,704,361 of record NC_080165.1, on the reverse strand, counting down.
TGTGAATTGTAACATGTGCATTCAACCAGGTGCATCAGCACCCAGCCCCAATTTGCTAATATTTAAAAAACTAATTGAAAAAGAATTCAGCACTGCAAAGCTAACAACACTTTGTTTCAGACAGCTAATTACTAGAAAGATCATTAGATCTAGAAGAGAAAAAAAATGACTTTTACTTTAAAATATTATTTTATTTTATTTTTAAATTTTTATTTATAAAAAAAACATTGAGTAAACCATAGGATAAGAGGGGTACAAATTCACACAATTCCCACCACCAGAACTCTGTATCCTGTCCCCTCCCTGATAGCTTTCCTATTCTTTACCCCTCTGGGAGTATGGACCCAAGCAAGGTCATTGTGGAATGCAGAAAGTGGAAGATCTGGCTTCTGTAATTGTTTCCCCATTGAACATGGGTGTTGACAGGTCGATCCATACTCCCAGCCTTCCTCTCTCTTTCCCTAGTGGGGAAGGGCTCTGGGGAAGCAGAGCTCCAAGACACATTGGTGGGGTTGTCTGTTCAGGGAAGTCTGGTCGGCATCATGCTACCATCTGGAACCTGGTGGTTGAAAGAGAGTTAACATACAAAGCCAAACAAATTGCTGAACATTCATAGACCTAAAGTCTGGCATAGTGCAGATGAAGAGTTGGGGGGGGGGGGTCTCTGTTTTGTAGATAGCTAGTAGGCATATTTTAGTTATATTCCAAAGGGCCTGTGGCTATACTAGTGTTTTGTTTTGTTTTTTTCTTTTTACCTGAGCCTGAAATCTGATATTCATGTGGACCCTAATTATTGTCTGGGGAGATGGTGTCATGGCTGGAAAAAGGACCAGAAAGCTGGATCAAGGAAGAGAGTAACTCCCCAATATGGGAAAGGGGTATTGTTGACTGTGAACCCCATTGATTTGATATGATCTGGGGCCCATGTTCAGCTTAGGAGCCTATGTGACCTCTGCATCCCTGTATATCTGAGCTCACAGTCTGTGGTCATAAGTAGGAACATTCCAAGCCGTCCCAATATCAGGACTTTATGTTAAGTGACCTAAGTCAGAAAGATAAAAATAAGTATGGGATGATCTCACTCATAAACAGAGCTGAGAAAGAATAACATAAAGGGAAACTCAAAGCAAAATCTTTATTTTTATTATTTAAGCTAACATTTTATACATTATGTAGGTGTACACATATGTGTATATGCATATGTATATCTACATGTATAATTGTATCTAGTTTAAGCTTCTTTTTTTGATTACAATAAAACCATCAATACTTCATTTCAAGCAAACAAAGCTTCACTTCATGGGATAACTCAAATACAATCATAACTGTTGCTGCTTATTTAGTCCTTAAATTTCGTCAAGTCAGTTGTATTTATTCGCTAAGGCTACTAAGCAAACTGGGTGGCTTAATCAACAGAAATGGATTATCTTGCAGTTCTGGAGGCTAGGAAACTCAAAATTAAGATGCTGGCAGGGTTGGTTCCTTGTGGGGACTATAAGGAGAGGATCTGTTCCAAACCTCTATCCTTGGCTTGAACGTGACTTTCCACCTGTCCACAAAGTGTTTTTCCTGTATATGTGTCTATCCCCGAGTGCCCCCCTTCCCACCATATAACAGTAATCATACTGGATCTATGTCCCTCCTAATGACTTCTTTTTAATGTTTTTACCTAAGTAAAGATCATAATTCCACAAAAGAAGTCGTATCCTAAAGTACTAGGGTTAGGTTTTCAGCACATGATTTAGGTGGAATTTCAGGTGCCAATAGACTAGAACCCTCATGAAGACTTGGTAAAATGAACCAGTTTCTGAAGCAGCTTGGAATGCAATGCCTCCTCAGCCTCACCGCATAGTATAACTCCTCTCTTATTTCCTCTCTGCTTCTGTTCTCAACACCAATAAATGTAGGAGTAGCCAAAGGTCTCCTCTGCCAACATAAGTTAGGATGATGATTCCATTTTCATAGTCCTTTCATTGCTTTTCAGGGAGGTAATTCAAAGGCTAACTAAAAATTTTATTTCTATAAAGACAAACATTTTCCTGAAAGTTGAATATCCTGCCCACACATTTCCTACACAGACAAAAAAAATAATTTATTTTCTTCCTTGGGAAAAATATCATCGCTTGAAAATTCATTTTGTTAGGACAAGCACAACAGCATATGACAGCAAATTAAAACCAAAAAATTCCACAAGCACATGTGCATAACTGATGTTGGAATACTCATTTTACCTACTTCATATAACAAACTTTACAATGAGAGTGTTTATCTGGTTAACATCCATTATACCTTTGTTTTTTGTTTGTTTTTTCTAAAATATTTATTTATATATTCCCTTTGGTTGCCCTTGTTGTATTGTAGTTATTATTGTTTTTGTTATTGATGTCATCATTGTTGGATAGGACAAAGAGAAATAGAGAGAGGAGGTGAAGACAGCCAGGGAAAGAAATGTTGGTCAACATTTCTCCTTTGGCTAGTTCTGCTTCAGTTTCTATCCCTGTCACGCCAGGTTCCCCTGCATTGCTTACCACTGTGGTCTATTTACATAATCATTGTTTTGTTTGAGACCCACACTGGTTTAATCCGCACTGGTTCGTGCTCTTGTTCCACTCCGCCCCCTCTCCTAGTCACATCCTGTTTTCCACATTTTAATCACCACTGGTTCATATGCTTTTTTTCTTCTTCCCACCCCATATCCTATGTACTTCCTCTTCCTGACACTTCCGCCTCAGGAGATATAAAGGACAGGATTTTCTAATGAAGAGAGATTGATTGATTGCACTGCATCCCAGCTCTTCAATAAAGATTGAACTGCATTCCCAGCTCAGCCATGAGTCCATGGTCGTCTGTCTCCCGCCTGTGAAGCTAGCCCAGCAAGGAAAGATGGACTCCTGCAGACCTGATTCACCACCTGTGAAGCAACTCCCCTGCAGGTGGGGAGCCGGGGACTCGAACATGGATCCTTACCTGGCCCTTGAGCTTTGTGCCACCTGAGCTTAACCCGCTGCACTACCGCTCAACTCCCTATACCTTTGTTTTAAATTTTTTATTATATTTATCTGACAGAGACTTGACAGGTATCGAGAGGAGATGGGAAGAAAGACAGAGTGACACCTGCAGACCTGCTTTACCACTCTTAAAGCTTTCCCTCTGAAAGTGGAGACTGGGGAGCTTGAACCCAAGTCCTTGTGCATTATCACATGTGCACTCAACCTGGTGCACCACCACTGGTTGAGCCACTATACTGTCTTGATTCCTATTTTCTTCACTTCTGATACTGAAAGATTCTAAACCTATTCTATAATAAAATAGATTTATTCTAAAAGAAATTTTCTATGATAATTGTTTTATAGACTCATAAAGAAAAGAAGAAGACTTTTTAAAAAGAGGGAGAGAGGAGTCAGGAGGTAGTGCAGCGGGTGCACACATAGTGCCAAGTGCAAGGACCAGCGTAAGAATGCTGGTTCAAGCCCCCAGCTCCCCACCTGCAGGGGAGTCACTTCACAGGCGGTAAAGCAGGTGTGCAGGTGTCTATCTTTCTCTCCCCCTCTCTGTCTTCCCCTCCTCTCTCCACTTCTCTCTGTCCTATCCAACAATGATGACAATAACAACAACAATAAAAAAACAGCAAGGGCAACAAAAGGGAATAAATAAATAAATAAATATAAAAAAATCTTTAAAAGAAAGAGAGAGAAGCTTTAACAGCCATTGCAAATCTTTTTTTCCACAAATAAGGAGACTAAACCTGAAATGGTGCAGTTCAATGATGTAGAGATACTCATTCAATGAATGTCACCTTCCTTAGGTGAAAGATTCCAGGCTCCCTGAAAGCTTTCTTAATATTTGCAATTATTACCTACCTGATAAGAAGGAAAAATTCAAGAGGCTTTTCAAAAAATTGATTCTTGTGGTGAGGGTGGTGACTGCAAATACATCTAAAATCTAAAATGCAATCATTTCATTTTTACTCAGGCCTAGGGTAAAAAGAAAATGGATCTGAAGGGGCGGAGCTATGAGCAGCAGCAGAACTCTTTTTCTCCTCTCCTCTCCACTCCTGGATCAACTAGGAATACCAAAAGAGACCACCAGGGACCGAAACAAGACAGAACTAGAATAACCACAGGAACCCACTAAATCACCAGTGAATACAAACACGTGTGGCTGGTGACAGAGAGGAGCATAGGGAGAGATTAAGTGACTGCTAACAGTACAGCAGTTTATCAATTGAGATACCACCTCCAGTCTGCTCCACCAACAAGGGGACATCTGAAGGGAGGAGAGGACTCCCCAGAGAGTCACCAAGTGCAACTCTGAGTCTCCATTGCTACTGCCCTCAGAATCTGGAGCATCGGCAGGGAGGGACATCAGGGGACAGAGATCTAACCAGGAAACTCAGGAGAAGACGTATACCTCGGTAGCATAGCTGTGGGCCTGTGAAACTTTCTTTGCATAACGACTGGATTATCTCTGCCACACCCTGCTTTATCTCTTGGTCAGGAGTCAGTGATTAAGCTAAGAAGCCTATTGATAGTTTAAAAACCCTCAGGCTCCCATAGCCTACAGGGAAGAAAAAAAAAAAGAGGCTTTTAAACCATGAGCTCCAACTCAGGGATTAAAATACTAGTGAAACAACTGTTAACTTCCACCACAGTGAGCCCTTTAATTAACTTACTTAGACACAAGTCAATCCAGGCAATAGTGATCAGTAATTTGAAAAGTACTGAGAGAGGGAACTCATAACATAATATATAAAATGGATAAAACAACAAGAAGAAATATTGGAGAAACAAACCAGGACAGGAGTCCAGCTAAAAGTTCCCCAGAGGGTGAAGCACAAAATAACGAGTTCAACATCCAAACGCTAGCTAAGGAAATAATCACAGGAGTGAGTAAAGAATTTGAAAAATTGTAATCAGAAATACAAGAACAAGAAATGAGACTATGGAAGAAAATACTAATTACCTCATGGTTATTAGAGAGCTGAAAGCTGAAATCACTGAGCTAAAAACGCAACTAGCTGAACAAGCTAAAACAGTATCAGAACAGGGCAACAAAATAGATGAACTCCAGAAAACAGTAGAGGGCAGAGAGAATAGAATCAATGAGGCTGAATACAGAATTAGCAAGATCAAGGACAAATTAGAGACAACTAAAAAAGATGTAAGAGATCTCAAAAAGAGATTAAGAGATGCTGAAAACAACAGCAGAGTCCTATGGGGTGACTTCAAAAGAAACAATATACACATTATTGGCATACCAGAGGAAGAAAGAGGAGAGGAAGAAAGCATTCTCCAAGCCATAATAGCTGAAAATTTATCTAGTCTAGACAACACCAAAGACATAAAGATTCAAGAAGCCCAGAGGGTCCCAAACAGAATTAACCCAGACCTAAAGACACCAAGACATATCATACTTAGAATGGAAAGGAATAAGGATAAAGAAAGGATCTGAAGGCTGCAAGAGAAAAACAGAGTCACCTACAATGGAAAACCCATAAGATTAGCAGCAGACTTCTCCATACAAATACTACAGGCCAGAAGAGAATGGCAAGATATCTATCAAGTGCTCAATGAGAAAGGCTTTCAACCAAGAATACTATATCCTGCTATACTGTCATTCAGACTAGATGGAGGCATCAAAACCTTCTCAGACAAGCAATAGTTGAACCAAGCCTGCTCTGAAAGAAGTTTTGACAGGTCTGCTATAAACAATCAGATCACCATAAATAGGACATATATCAGAACACTCTAAAACTCTACAAGAATGGCGTTAAAATATCTTCAATCTGGGGTGGGGGGATAGCATAATGGTTATGCAAAGAGATTTTCATGCCTGAGGCTCTCAAGTCCCAGGTTCAATCCCCCACACCACCATAAGCCAGAGCTGAGCAGTGCTCTGGTAAAAAAAAAAAACAAAAAAAACTTCAGTCTTTGATACCAGTAAATGTCAATGGACTGAAGTCACCTATTAAAAGACACAGAGTAGGAAGATGGATCAGAAAATACAACCCAACAATATGCTCTCTACAGGAAACCCACCTAACTCAACAAGACAAACACAGACTAAAAGTGAAAGGATTGAAAACTATCATACAAGCCAATGGCCCACAAAAAAGGGCAGGAAAAGCTATTCTCATGTCTGACATGATAGACTTTAAAATAGATAAGATTTAAAAAGTTAGGAATGGACACTACTTAATGCTCAGAGGATCAGTCAATCAAGAGGACTTAACAATTATTAACATCTATGCACCCAATGAGAAGCCATCTAAATACATCAAACTTTTACTAAAAGAGCTACAGCAATATATTGACAGCAACACAATCATAGTAGGGGACTTCAACACCCCACTCTCTCAACTTGACAGATCATCCAGGCAGAAAATCAATAAAGACATAAGGGAGCTAAATGAAGAGATAGATAAACTAGAACTATTGGACATTTTCAGAGTCATTCATCCCAAGAAACTGGAATACACATTTTACTCAAATCCACATGGATCATTCTCAAGGATAGACCATATGTTAGGCCACAAAGACAGCATCAGCCAATTCAAGAGCACTGAAATCATCCCAAGCATCTTCTCAGACCACAGTGGAATTAAAATAACACTTATCAATCAACAAAAGATTAGTAACAGTCCCAAAATGTGGAAACTCAACAGTACACTTCTTAACAAACTCTGGGTCAAAGAGGAAATCAAGGAAGAAATCAAAATGTTTTGAGACTTAAATGAAAATGGAAGAAACAAGCTATCAAAATATTTGGGGCACAGCTAAGGCAGTCCTAAGAGGGAAGTTCATAGCTATACAAGCACACATTAGGAAACAAGAAAAAGCACAAGTAAACAGCCTGATTGCACAACTTAAAGACCTAGAAGAAGAAGAACAAAGGAACCCTAAAGCAACCAGAAGGACAGAAATCACTAAAGTTAGGACAGAAATAACATTGAGAATAAGAAAACCATACAAAAGATCAATGAAAGTAAATGTTGGTTCTTTGAAAGAGTGAATAAAATCAACAAACCTTTAGCCAGACTCATAAAACAAAAAAGGGAGAAGACCCAAATAAATCGGATACTAAATGGAAAAGGAGTTATCACAACAGACACTGCAGAAATTCAACATATCATGCAAGGCTTCTATGAACAACTATATGCCACCAAGCTAGAGAACCTGGAAGAAAAGGACGATTTCCTAGATACCTACCAACTTCCAAAACTGAGTAAAGAGGAAGTAGATAACATGAACAGGCCCATCACAGCTAATGAAATTGAAACAGTTATCAAAAATCTCCCCAAAACTAAAAGTCCTGGACCAGATAGTTTTACAAATGAATTCTATAAAACCTTCAAAGAAGAACTAGTACCTCTACTTTTAAAAGTCTTCCAGAAGATTGAAGACACTGGAATACTCCCTGCCAGCTTCTATCAAGCCAACATCACTCTGATACCAAAAGCAGACAGGGACGCAACCAAAAAAAAAAAAAAAAAATACAGACCAATATCTCTGATGAACATAGAAGTGAAAATATTGAACAAAATTCTAGCCAACCGGATACAGCAGTATATCAAAAAGATTGTTCATCATGACCAAGTGGGGTTTATCCCAGGCATGCAAGGTTGGTTTAATATACGTAAATCAATCAATGTGATCCACCACATCAACAAAAGCAAGACCAAAAACCACATGGTCATATCAATAGATGCAGAGAAAGCCTTTGACAAAATACAACATCCCTTTATGATCAAAACACTACAAAAAATGGGAATAGATGGAAAATTCCTGAAGATAGTGGAGTCTATATATAGCAAACCTACAGCCAACATCATACTCAATGGTGAAAAACTGGAAGCATTTCCCCTCAGATCAGGTACTAGACAGGGCTGCCCACTATCACCATTACTATTCAACATAGTGTTGGAAGTTCTTGCCATAGCAATCAGGCAGGAGCAAGGAATTAAAGGCATACAGATTGGAAGAGAAGAAGTCAAACTCTCCTTATTTGCAGATGACATGATAGTATACATGGAAAAACCTAAGGTATCCAGCAAGAAGCTTTTGGAAATCATCAGGCAGTACAGTAAGGTATCAGGCTATAAAATTAACATTCAAAATTCAGTGGCATTCCTCTATGCAAACACTAAGCTAGAAGAAATTGAAATCCAGAAATCAATTCCTTTTACTATAGCAACAAAAAAAATAAAATATCTAGGAGTAAATCTAACCAAAGAAGTGAAAGACTTGTACACTGAAAATTATGAGTCACTACTTAAAGAAATTGAAAAAGACACAAAGAACTGGAAAGATATTCCATGTTCATGGGTTGGAAGAATTAACATCATCAAAATGAATATATTACCCAGAGCCATCTACAAATTTAATGCTATCCCCATCAAGATCCCAACCACATTTTTTAGGAGAATAGAAAAAATGCTACAAATGTTTATCTGGAACCAGAAAAGACCTAGAATTGCCAAAACGATCTTGAGACAAAAGAACAGAACCGGAGGCATCACACTGCCAGATCTCAAACTGTATTATAGGGCCATTGTCATCAAAACTGCTTGGTACTGGAACATGAATAGACATACTGACCAGTGGAATAGAATTGAGAGCCCAGAAGTGAGCCCCCACATATATGGACATCTAATCTTTGACAAAGGTGCCCAGACTATTAAAAGGGGAAAGCAGAGTCTCTTCAACAAATGGTGTTGGAAACAATGGGTTGAAACATGCAGAAGAATGAAACTGAACCACTATATTTCATCAAATACAAAAGTAAATTCCAAGTGGATCAAGGACATGGGTGTGAGACCAGAAAATATCAGATACTTAGAGGAAAATATTGTCAGAACTCTTTTCCACATAAATTTTTTTTTATTTAAGAAAGGATTAATTAACAAAACCATAAGGTAGGAGGGGTACAACTCCACACAATTCCCACCACCCAATCTCCATAACCCACCCCCTCCCCTGATAGCTTTCCCATTCTCTATCTCTCTGGGAGCATGGACCCAGGGTCATTGAGGGTTGCAGAAGGTAGAAGGTCTGGCTTCTGTAATTGCTTCCCCGCTGAACATGGGCATTGATGGGTCAGTCCATACTCCCAGTCTGTCTCGCTCTTTCCCTAGTAGGGTGTGTCTCTGGGGAAGCTGAGCTCCAGGACACATTGGTGGGGTCTTCAATCCAGGGAAGCCTGGCCAGCATCCTGGTGGCATCTGGAACCTGGTGATTGAAAAGAGAGTTAACATAAGAAGCCAAACAAATTGTTGAGCAATCATGGAACCAAAGCTTGGAATAGTGGAGAGGAAGTGTTAGGGGGGTACTCACTGCAAACTCTAGTGTACTTCTGCTTTCAGGTATATATTTTGTAGTAGTTTATGGATACGTGTGCACATAAGCTCTCTCTCACAGAAACTGGTGTATATCTAGGTTATGGGACTTTGTTAGAAAGTGAACCACCTGAGATGAAATTAGAGTGTACTATAAAAGGAAAGGTCTCACCCGAGTAATGAAGCTGAAGGGTTGTCATTCCACTCATCAAGTCTCTGGACACAGTCTGAGGTGAAGCATGTTGAGGTGGCAATTGTTGCGTTGGTTAGGTTGTGATCGGCGGATGCAATATTATTTGGTATGGATTGGGAGACGCATACGGGAAAGTGGGCCCTATCCAAGGGTTCCAGGACTGGGGGAAGTAGAGGCTCTATAGTGGAGATGTGAGGTTCCTGCTGTCTTAGGGTTCAAAAAGACAATCGATAGTTAATGTTATCATCACATTATTTGGTAATTGGGTTAACTTTGAAAAGTCCTTTTGTTATGGTTTGCTGTACAGTATCCAGTATCTTGTATATAGCTGTGCGATTGGATGCTTCTAATCTACTTGGTCTAGGCTTTTGAGAGAGTCCGCATATCAAATACACAGCCTATATATTAAAAAGATTCAGTTTGTGTTTTGAAAAACTTCGAGACATACAATTGATTTTCCCCCTCTCATATTAATCAACTACTGATTTATATGTCTACATTTTGCTAAGAGTGTACATAAACACCATTCCCACCACCAAAAGACTGTGACCCATCCCTCCCACCCACTCCCACCCCCCACTGGCCCAGGAAGCTGCATGTCTACCCCTCACCACAGGGTTTTTACTTTGGTTCCACATAAATTTTAAAGACATCTTCAATGAAATGAATCCAATTATAAAGAAGACTAAGGCAAGTATAAACCTATGGGACTACATCAAATTAAAAAGCTTCTGTACAGCAAAAGAAACCACTACCCAAACCAAGAGACCCCTCACAGAGTGATCTTTACATGCCATACATCAGATAAGAGTTTAATAACCAACATATATAAAGAGCTTGCCAAACTCAACAAGACAACAAATAACCCCATCCAAAAATGGGGGGAGGACTTGGACAAAATATTCACCACAGAAGAGATCCAAAAGGCAGAGAAACACATGAAAAAAATTCTCCAAGTCTCTGATTGTCAGAGAAATGCAAATAAAGACAACAATGAGATACCACTTCACTCTTCTGAGAATGTCATACATCAGAAAAGGTAACAGCAACAAATGCTGGAGAGGGTGTGGGGTTAAAAGAACCCTCCTACACTGTTGGTGGGAATGTCAATTGGTCCAACCTCTGTGGAGAACAGTCTGGAGAACTCTCACAAGGCTAGAAATGGACCTACCTTATGATCCTGCAGTTCCTCTCCTGGGGATATATCCTAAGGAACCCAACACATCCATCCAAAAAGATCTGTGTACACATATGTTTTTAGCAGCACAATTTGTAATAGCCAAAACCTGGAAGCAACCCAGGTGTCCAACAACAGATGAGTGGCTGAGCAAGTTGTGGTATATATACACAATGGAATACTACTCAGCTGTAAAAAATGGTGACTTCACCGTTTTCAGCCGATCTTGGATGAACCTTGAAAAAATCATGTTAGTGAAATAAGTCAGAAACAGAAGGATGAATATGGGATGATCTCACTCTCAGGCAGAAGTTGAAAAACAAGATCAGAAAAGAAAACACAAGTAGAACCTGAAATGGAATTGGCATATCGCACCAAAGTAAAAGACTCTGGGGTGGGTGGGTGGGGAGAATACAGGTCCATGAAGGATGATAAATGACATAGTGGGGGTTGTTGTATTGTTAAATGGGAAACTGGGGAATGTTATGCATGTACAAACTATTGTATTTACTGTTGAATGTAAAACATTAATTCCCCAATAAAGAAATAATAAAATTAAATTAAATTAAATTAAAAGAAAATGGATCTTTTTGCCTTTAGTTCCATATTCCATATACCAAGCTTGTCCATAAAAAATGATTGTCAAAAGACATATAGAACATAAAATACAGACTACACCAATCACTTTTATTTATTTATTTATTTATTTTTAATATTTTATTTATTTATTTTCTCTTTTGTTGTCATTGTTGTTGTAGTTATTATTGTTATTGATGTTGTCATTGTTAGATAGGACAGAGAGAAATGGAGAGAGGAGGGGAAGACAGAGAGGGGCAGAGAAAGATAGACACCTGCAGACCTGCTTCACCACTTGTGAAGCGACTCCCCTGCAGGTGGGGAGCCGGGGGCTCGAACCAGGATCCTTATGCCGACCTTGTGCTTTGTGCCACCTGCACTTAACCCGCTGAGCTACAGCCCGACTCCCTACACCAATCAATTTAAAGAGATAGCTTCTATTGGGGGCATGGTGAAACATTCACTTGGATGGTGTGTTGCTTTGCCTTGTGCACTACCTAGATGCGTGCCTGGCCTCTACTGCATTAAAGGAAGCTTCAGTGTTGGGATATCCACCTATCTGTCTGTCTATCTATCTATCTATTTTTGTATCTAAAATGAAGTAAATAAATAGATAAATACCTTGTATTTTGGTACAATATTTTCATCAACTTTCTTTATAAAGATAGAGGTGGCTTTAACACTTGAAAAGTTTTTATTTTAAATCATTACATTAATAAAATGATTTTTTAAATTATATGATCCTTTCAACAGGTCCAGAAATAACACTGAAGAAAATGCACTACCCTTTATTGCTAAAAACCGTGATAAACCAAAAATAAGAGGGAAGATTTTTTTTTAAATTTATATTGAGGTAATACTGGCTTACAAGGTTGTATGGTAGAAATAGATCTTAGCCTAAGAATGTCTGTAAGACCCTAGTGACACCCAACAGAGAAAGTGCCTATAAAACACCAGTCACATGGCTATGATGTTGTGTCACTGCAAGGCTAAGAATGAAATATCTCTCTCTTGCACTTGATCACTGAGTAGAAAATTTCCTCACTCCTTTCACTCATTGTTTTATTGCTTACCCTGCTTTGCTGTAGATCAATCTCATAATATCTCAGGGTCAGGGTGGGGGTATAGCATAATGGTTACGCAAAGAGACTTTTGTGCCTGAGGCTCTGAAGTCCCAGGTTCAATCCCCCACACTGCCATAAGACAGAGCTGAGAAGTGCTCTGGTAAAAAATATATATATCAGTGTCAATAGTAAACTTGTCTCAAATATTAAAAGACTTCAATCGCCTAAAATCAAGTATCAGTGTATATTATTTATAAATGAAAATTCTCAACCACAAACAAAAAATAAAAGTCTAGTCAATACTTTGGAAGGGTTCATATTTAAAAATAATAATAAATAGTTTTCCCCTAGTAAGTAAAGTAATATCTTATGTTTCACTTCAAATAAGTTTTTAATATTTATTTATTTATTATCTTTAGTTGCCTTTGTTGTTTTATTATTGTAGTTATTACTGTTGTCATCATTGTTGAATAAGACAGAGAAATAGAGAGAGGAAGGGAAGACAGAGAGAGGGGAGAGAAAGACAGACACCTGCAGACCTGCTTCACCACCTTGAAGCAACTCCCCTGCAGGTGGGGAGCCGGGGCCCGAACTGGGATCCTTCAGCCTGTCCTTGCACTTTTCACCACCTGTGCTTAACCGCTGCACTACCGCCCGACAAATACGTTTTTAAGGTAGACTCAAACATTGATTTTTGTTACATTCCTAACTTTCCCCTGGTCCAAACTTCCATTGCAATACTTGCCACGAACACTGTCCTGTGTAATCTGGTGGAGCATTTTAGATATATTCTGTAACTTTGCTCTGCCAGTCTAATTATTCTTGTCTAATTATTTTATTATTATTTTATATGTTCACCAAATTCGCCCTACTATTTATAGCATCACTTAGCAAATGTTTTCTCTTAGCTATTTATTTATTTGTTGTTCTTACCTACAAAAAAAAATACATGGGAGTCGGGCTGTAGCGCGGCGGGTTAAGCGCAGGTGGCGCAAAGCACAAGGACCGGCATAAGGATCCCGGTTCGAACCCCAGCTCCCCACCTGCAGGGGAGTCGCTTCACAGGCGGTGAAACAGGTCTGCAGGTGTCTATCTTTCTCTCCTCCTCTCTGTCTTCCCCTCCTCTCTCCATTTCTCTCTGTCCTATCCAACAATGACAACAACAATAATAATAACTACAACAATAAAACAACAAGGGCAACAAAAGGGAATAAATAAATAAAATAAATATTTTTTTTTAAAAATACATTCTTCAAGTGGAAATATTCTTTCTTATTCTGTACCTTCAGCTCTAAGTCTTACATGTGATTTACAATGAACCAGAGTCTCATTCATCCTCAGTCTATTTTGTGGCAATACTTTGCCCTATATCTTTGGGCATATTGTGAAGATGAAATAAGATGTGGAAATGCTGATGAAAATCTAATATGAGGCACAATTATTAATTTTAATGAACAATAAAATGCCTTTCTTTGAGAAATGTTTTTTATAGATTTCCCATGTCAACTATTGCAGCTCCACAATAATGTCTTAGATAAATCAATAGTACTACCTACATTTCTAAAAACCTTTCTAGAAATGGTTCATGTTATCCATAAAGACACAGAATTAATGTGAGATATTGTGTTTATGGCTTCTGTTGAGTGAATCTAAATAAGCTAAACTAATAAACAAGTAGCAAGTTACACACAGGTTAATACAGAGAAACCTACTGTGGTGATGTCAACTTGACTGCCAAGTTGAATGCCAAGGCCAAAGATTATTTTGGATATCTCTGCAAGGACAGCATCTGGATGAGATTATTACTTCATATTGAATTCATTTAATTTCATATTTTGATATTTTTAATAAGAGAAAAGAGCCAGAGCACCACACTCTCATGTCTGAAGCTGAGTGTTGGATCAGAAGTCCTGAGCATACAAACCCTGTGCTCCACCAGCTGAGTTAACATTCCCAGTTACAAGACTTGCATTTCAGCCAGATGATTCATGAAAGTATGTAACTCCACCAATGTAGGTAGGCATCATCCAGTCCACTGGTGGCCAGAATAGAATAAAAGGGAAAGGAAAGAGAAACTCTTTCTTCTCTACTACCTCTCTTCCCTAGGGCATTCATCTAGGACATCTTATCTTATTTTTTCCATTTCTCAAACTAGAACTTACACCTTCAGTTTTCCAGTTTTCAACTCGTAGGACTCAAGCTAAATTTCAGCTGTCTGTCATTACATAAACAAACTCATAATCAAGATAGACGATAAAGAAATAGATGATAGACAGAATTCTGTTTCTCAGGATATATTCACACTGAAGCATTAAAGTCTCAGAAAAGAAGATTTCAACTTTTATAACTTACTAGCTTCTTCAAAATTGTTTGACTAGAAAGCCCACGTAAAAAAGTTCATTCTTCAGAAATGTACATGGAGTCAGCCTTGATTCAGACTTTGCCAGAATTAGTCATTTGAAAATATGACCAACACTAAAAGACCCACTTATCTGTGACTCAAATATAACTGGCAAATTGATGTTGGCTTTTAGTACAAGATCTCACTTTCTCTACAAGTGGTACTGTTCAGAAATGATTGAGTATTCTGATGACACAACAACTAGATTCTCTGATAGGGAACAATCTTAGAGATCAAAACTGCAGCTGCAAATCTGATATCTCAGAAGTCACACATAATCACCTTCAGATTACCCTAATACTCACATAGGCCAGCCTGACTCCATAAGGAAAAACACAAAAATTATGAATTTCACAAGATGAAAATCAATGGGTAACATCTTAGAGATTATATAGCAAAATATCAGTGTTAGTGTTGAGATCATGGATATTTATGCTTTCTTATCTTTTTTTTTAAATATCCACAGCTGATATACACTGATTTATACCATATGAGAGTCCTTTACAAAGGAGAAGCTTCACAAGCAGTGAAGCAGTGAGGTGACAAATCCCCTCTCCCTATCCCCCTCTCACTAACCCTCTATAAAAATAAATAAACCTGCACAGAGTGGTAGAATTCTACAGGCATCAAGCTCTGGTGAAAAATTTGGCAACAATAAATAAATAAATAAAAAATTTGACAAGAATAAATAAATAAAGCCTGTGGCGTTACATTAAGTATATTATGATTTATATATTCAAATTAATGTTTGAGTAATCATTTTTAAATGAGTATTTTGAGTTTTGTTTGAGTAATCATTAAATGAGTATTTTGAGTATTTTGAGTTTTGTTTGAGTAATCATTTTTAAATGAGTATTTTGATATTAACCAAACTGCTCTCAATATGAAGCTTACAAAGCAGGCAAAAAATACGAGCTAGCAAATATACTCTATCCCTTTTCTCTGTGTCTATACTCTTAAACAGTAAAATCAGCATCTGGGCAGGCGAGTGACCCAGTGAAGCTGTTCTTTGCAGTGATGGTAGGAGCACTGGCCAGGGGAGGAAATTTGGTCGCCCAGCTTTCCCTGCCAATCTCTCCCACATTTTACATCACACTTCTCCTCCAGAGAAACACTGTATGTCTGTCTTTGCAGCCCTAGTTCAAAAACCCCCACAAGGGCAGGGGTAGATAGCATAATGGTTATGCAAATAGACTCTCATGCCTGAGACTCCAAAGTCCCAGGTTCAATCCCCTGCACCACCATATGCCAGAGCTGAGCAGTGCTCTGGTTAAAAAGAAATAATAATAATAATTTTTTTTAAAAAAGAGTATAAACTTAAAAAAAAAATCCCCACAAAACAAATTCTGAGAAGAGAGAAATGTACATAACTGACATGAGGAAAGACTGTTTATCAGGAGTCTTAGACAGGGGTTCACCCTAAAAGGGAAAAGACCTAGCATAACAGACAACAGTCTACCCTTAAAGAAGATATGGTTAGGATGATACCCAGGTGCCTTCAGGTTCCTAAATGGTCTCTCGTTTCTCCCTCAAGAACACCTCAAGTTCTTCACTTTCCAGTTCAGTATGTTGAAAACAGTTCTGGTGTTTGACACTAATAAATGAAAACATCAAGTGTAGCTGGAAATTGATTTCTCTGACAGTGTGCTTTTTCTGGGGGGAAATCTAAGATTGTCCCAGTCTAGTTTTAAGTATGACTTTATTCTGATGTAAATAATGTTGTTGCAATAAAACTCTCTGCATCAAAAAAAAAAAAATTGCTGAGGGCAAGAGTTAGGCTCGGATCCTGATTGGCAATAAATAGAAATTGACTTGAACCTTCTCACAAGTGCCCACTGGTAAATTTTGGCAAGGAATTTGGTGATCCAGTAACTAAGCATCAATATATTAATAATTAAAATATATAACCATGACATTAAGCAAATATATTAAAAACAAATACAATAATATAATGCTAAAAGATACATCACTTCCTTCCTAACAATTCAATCATATGTCTATTATATGAACTTTTACATATATTGTACTTACATATATTGTAAGTTACTTACATATATTGTACTTAGGTGGTAGACGTACCAAATAATAGTGTGTTATAATGTTTTTCTTCCTCTTAGTAAATTGAAATTAACCAAAATGGGTGTATGTATAACATGGAAACTAGATACTACAAACAGGGTATTTTTTTTCTGAGGAAGTTGATTTTTATATATTATTATCACTTCGCTTCATCTTCAGTTATTGAAGAAATTGATTTATCTTGAAAATACATACAAGAAACCAAGGATAGACTGAAATAAACTAAAAACAATTAAGATATTATTTCTGGCCTCCACTGGCTAAATGAAGAGCAAACTAAATACAAAAAATAATGTCCAAAAGAGATTATAACATATTGAATACAGATCTTAATGGAGAATTCATATTAGAGTAGAGAAAAGAGAATGAGGACAAGCTCAGCCCTAGAGAAGAATGCAGTGTGGAGCCGGGTGGTGGCGCACCTGGTTGAGCTCACATGTCATAATGCACAAGGACCCAGGTTTGAGCCCCTGCTCCCCACCTGCAAGGAGAAAACTTTGCAAGTGGTGAAGCAGTGCTACAGGTGTTTCTGTCTCTCTTCCCCCTTACTTTCCCCTTCCCTCTCGATTTCTGACTGTCTCTAGCCAATATATAAAATTAATAATAATACCTGGGGATATATCCTAAGGAACCCAACACACCCATCCAAAAAGACCTGTGTACACATATGTTCTTAGCAGCACAATTTGTAATAGCCAAACCTGGAAGCAACCCATGATGAGTGGCTGAGCAAGTTGTGGTCTATATACACAATGGAATACTACTCAGCTATAAAAATAATTATAATAAATTTAAAAAGAAGAATGCAGGATAGCAAAAAAGAAGTATATTGTTACTATTTTCATATGTTGAAGTGTTATGTGAGTATGTGTTCCCATAGACAAAATGAAAATGTGACTGCTTAACCTAGAATGATTAACCTAGACCAAGAAGATAGCATCATGCTTATGCAAAAGTCTTTCATACCAGAGGCTCCAAGGTCCCTGGTTCAGTAATCATCAGCACCATCATGAGCCAACCTAAGCAATTCTCTGGTTAAAATAAATAAGTAGATAGATAAATAAATAATTCTAGTCACCTCTCAAGCTCAATCCATCCATGTTATGAAGTCTTAAACATAGTGTTCCCGTGATCAGAAATGTATACAGAGCAACATATTCAGAGGTAAGATACAACATAGCAGTACTCCATAAAATTTAGGGCTACTGTTAGTATTTATAAATTCAACTTTGATATATTCATATTACAAAGCAATATGTAGCCACAGAAACAGTAAGAACATAAGAAAAATATAATACTAACTCAAAAAAGCAGGAAACAAGATTGGATGAGACTTTCATTTTTGTTGTCTCAGTTTTGTTTTGTTTTTTTTTTCCAAATTTCAATAACAATTTATTGAGGAAAGATGACACAGGATTTTTGTTGTCACAGGGGGGTACATTTCCACATTTTCTCAAGACATTTTTATTTTCTATTATAACACTAATGATATACAATAAAATGTATTAGATGTTTGATTTTATGATACTGAAAATTGTATGCCCTTAGTGTATCTACCACCCAAAATAAGAAACAGGATATTTTTATCACCCCCAGATAATTCTCTTCTGCCCCCTCCCTACTGATTCCTTTTCTTTATTGTCATTAAGCAATGACTTTTGTATTTCTATCTCTGTAGGTTTGTTTCACCTTTCTTGGACTTCATGTAAATGAACTTTATTTGTGTATGAATCATTTTATTAACTATATGACATTACATTCTGAGATTCATTTATATCAAATGCCATAGCAGTTCACTCTTTCATCTTGCTTAATAATATTTAATTGTACAAATATGTCATTTCGAGCATAATATTCTCCTTCTTAGCACTATTAGACATTGGATGGTTTCCAGTTGATAATGTTTATGAATAATGCTAATATGAGTATTGCTGTATAAAAAGCTTTTGTGGTCATATGTTTTCACTCCACTTAGGAAAGTATCAGAAGTAGAATAATTAAATATGAGTTTAGTTCTGTAAGGTACTACTAACCAAGTTACCAAAGTGCATGTACTGCTTGCTCTCTCATCCACAGGGCGTGAGCATTCTAGTTGCTCCATATCCTCTTCCAATGTTTTGTGTCGTCAGTTTTTCCTTGAAACTGCACTGGGTGAAATATTTCTTCATGGTGAATTTAACTTGAATTACACTGATGATAAATGGAGCTAGCCATTTTTCGTGTGTGTGTGTGTGTGTGTGTGTGTGTGTGTGTGTGTGCATTTGTGTGTGTGTGTGTGTGTGTGTGTGTGTGTGTGTGTGTGTATTACGCGCACGTAATCTTCTTTGGTGAAGTACCTATGACAGTTGTTAAAATATGCCCAGAAATCATTTGATACTGCTCCTCCCCCCCCTTAAAAGATAAAATTGGATTTTCCTCTCCTTAAATATGGCCTTTATGACTTGCTTCTACAACTGTAAATAGACACTAGTGGGAGGAATAGTGTGAATGTCTAAATTAGAATGCTAAAGGCATTGTAAATTCCTTTTTGCTTTCTTTCTTGGACTGCTCACTCTGAAGGGAAACGGCTGCCATGTCATGAGCATATTTAAGCATGCTGTCAAGAAGTCCATGTGAAAAGGAACTGAGGCCTCCTGCCAAAAGTCCTGTGAGTGAGTCAACTTAGAAGTGAATTTTCCAGTTCCAGTCAGCCTTTCAGCTGACTGCATCTTCAGCTGATTCCTTAACTGTAGCCCTCCAAGAGCAACACTAAACCAGAACCAACCATCTAGTCTACTCCAAGTCCTGAGCTTCAACAAGTATAAGTGTGTAAATATCTGTTCTTTTAAGCTGTTTGAGAATATTTTTATGCAGTAATTTATAACGAACATACTCTCTGAATTAGGTAGTCCTTTTATCATCAGATTTGGGAGTTTCTTTTTTAAATTTTTATTTATTTATTTACTTTTTGGATAGAGACAGCCAGAAATCAAGAGGAGGAGGAAGGTATAGAGAAAGGAAGAGAGACAGAGAGACACCTGCAACACTGCTTCACCACTCACAAAACTTCTCCCCTGCAAGAGAGAACTGGGGGCTTGAACCCGGTCCTTGCACATTGTAATGTGTGTGCTCAACCAGGTGCATCACCACCCAGCCCCAAATCTGGGGATTTCTTTAATATCTTTGATACAAGTCTTTAGTTGTAAGCATGTCCTGATAATATCATTTCCCACTTTATGACTTGTCTAATCACTTCTAAATGGTGTGTTCTAATGACCAAAAAGGTTTTGCTCAGTTCATTTAAACATTTTTCTCTATAGTAAATACTTTTTAGGCTCCTTCTATGAAATCTTTGCCTAGCCCCAAGATCATAGATATGCTTTTTCTAATTTTCATGAGGGTGTATGTTCTGGTTTTAGGTTTAGGGCTATCATCTGTTTCAAATGAATTTTCTCTATGTGGAGAGAGAGTTAACTCCAAGTTCATTTGTTTTCTTTGATATGGAGATTCAGTTGTTCTAGCAACATTGCTAATTCCTTCAGACTGATGTGGAATATTGGTTCCTCCTGATTTGCTTTATTTATAATTTAAAAAAGATAATATGCAGACAAAAGTAGTCATAAAAAGTGCTAACAAATGAGTTTTGCTAAATGGTGAGGCTTGAAGTGCTTTTTCTTTCCATTTTTCTATTTCCTTCTTCTTCCTTTTTTTTTCTCCAGGGTTATAGCTGGGGTTTGATGTCTGCACAATGAATCCACTGCTCCTGGAAGCCATTTTTCCCATTTTGTTGCCCTTGTTGCTGTTGTTATTGTTATTGTTGCCATTGCTGTTGTTGTTGGACAGGACAGAGAGAAATCGAGAGAGGAAAGGAAGACAGAGAGAAAGACAGACACCTGCAGGCCTGCTTCATCACTTGTGAAGCGAGTCCCTTGCAGGTGGGGAGCCGAGGGTACAAATCGGGATCCTTGTGCCAGTCCTTGCGCTTCGTACCATGTGTGTTTAACCCGCTACACTACCACCCATCCTCTATTTACCCATCCTCTATTTCCTTCATGTTTAATAATTAACATAAAATACTATATAGTCTGAAATATATGAAATACTATTGATTTGTATTTTTTTACTTAACTAAGTACATCATAAAATTTGTATAATTATAGTTTAAGAGACTACTCATGCAACCTTCAAAAATATCTATGTCTCTACATACATAAATACAGATATACAAGTATGCAGGGATCTTACCAAACTAAATAAAATCCCATTTGGATAAGTGGACATATTATTTTAAAAAATATTGTAAAATGACCCCATATTTGAACTTCTATATTTTCTTTTGACTCATATTGAATAATTCTAAAAGTTCATAAAATCTGCAAAGTAAAAATTATTGGGTGGGGGTAGATAACATAATGATTATGCAAAGAGATTCACATGCCTAAGGCTACAAAGTCCCAGGTTCAATACCCTGCACCACCATAAATCACAGCTGAACAGTGCTCTAGTAAAAAAAAAAAAAAAAAAAAACAGAGTTGAGTGCTCTGAAAAAAAGAAAAAGTAAAGCGAGGGTTGTAAACTTATTTTTGGCATGAGTACTTCATCGTTTCAACTTTATCATTATTTATATTCAGATTATTTCAGGACAGATTGAAAAGTGTTTTTCAAAGACCCCTCCTCTTCTTTTGTTTGTTTTTTTAATATTTATTTATTCCCTTTTGTTGCCCTTATTGTTTTATTGTTGTAGTTATTATTGTTGTTGTTATTCATGTTGTTGTTGGATAGGACAAAGAGAAATGGAGAGAGGAGAGGAAGAGAGAGAGGGGGAGAGAAAGATAGACACCTGCAGACCTGCTTCACCGCCTGTGAAGCGAATCCCCTGCAGGTGGGGAGTAGGGATCCTTACTCTTTGCGCTTTGCACCACATGTGCTTAACCCACTGTGCTACCGCCGGGCTCCCGACCCCTCCTCTTCTTATGCATTAAACATTTATCTCTCAATCTTATACACTATTTTTTGGAAACTCTTGTAAGAACAAAAGTAAACACCAATTTCTGTGTGTGACAAATGCAGTCAAAATGAAGGGCGTTTTACTGTAGCCTGGTATTAGACCCCAAGAGATAAACACATACACACAAAAGAGGAAGATGGGCTAGGGATCAACAGTAAAACTGTAGAGCTCATCAGTTTCGATCACAGAAGTGTCACATATAACTTTCTTCTTTCTGTTTTGAGTTGGTTTTGGATTCTCTGAGTTTCACTTAAGGTTTGAGTTTCAGCCTAACACATGCACACTCACTCACTCACTCACTCATTTTTCTGTCTGTCTGTCTGTCTCTCTCTCTATCACACACACACACACACACACCAGTTTTTTTCTGCCTGGATTTCTCACTTTTGCAACAATTCAAGTCAGCTTAGAAATCCAACTCGATGGAAATAAAGTCAGACATTCATAAAACCCTCAGCAGACCTGGCCTTTGTATGTTCTGCATGACACCCCTTGCTTCAAATTTCCAGGCACTAGTTCTTGGTACCCTTAGTAGCATGCTACAGAGAGGATGAGAGAGACTGTCTGCAAAATGTTGACAATGAGTCACAGAGAGGAGTCTCCGAGCAGTTTTTCTAATAGACTACATAATCAGAGCGTTCACTATCACTGCTAAAGCTATTGTGACAGCTAAAATGACACTTTCCTGGTGAAACGGAGTAGATTAATAGAAATCCACTCTGTGGGAAGTAGCACTGTTGGGTTACCACTATGTCTACCAGGAGAGACTTTGCCATGTGGAACAAATAGTTTACATGAATAAATAGGGGGGGGGGGAAGAATCCTGGAAAAGTGATCACAAAATTGTAAGATGACTATTTAGGACTGAGAGAGTCCATGTGGAAACTTTTCTGCAGCTGTGATCATTTGTCTGTATTAACTACAGACCTGTTTTGTTTTGTTTGGGGCTTTGACAAATTACAGCATCCTGTGCTGTTCTCTTGTGGAAAAAAAAAATAAAGAGAATCAAAACTCTATACATTCTTCATCCTGTGTTTTTGCATTCTTTCCAATTCTCCTGAGTTCCCACATAGTTGTAGACTAAATGAAAAAAAAAAAAAAGCCTTCAAATGTCAATTGTAAAGTCAGAAGGAATGGCTTGATCTTGGCGACCATAAGGCAGTCACTAATGGATATGTAAGCTGTATACTCTGGCTCTCCTGGTTTCAGTGCTTGGGCATCATGTGCAAGTTGTGGAAGATGTGGTTGAGATGGAATTTCAAACAATTTTCCCAGACCTTAGCCCAATCTCCCATCCCCACTAATTTCCATGACTATTTAACTCAACCCTACGCCTGTTTGTTCCCATCCAATACTTTTATCAAAAAATTTCAGAAGAAAGAAATAATCATTTCACCAGATGTAGTTGTCAGTTGCCTAATTGGTGAAGAAAGCAAAGTAATTATACAAAAAAAAAAAAAAAGTGAAGCAGAGGGCTGGGCCTTAGCTCCCACGGTTGAGCACACACATTACCCAGCATAAGAACTCTGGTTTCAGCCCTGCTCCCACCTGCAGGAAGGATGCTTAACTAGGAGGTGAAGCAGGTCTGCAGGTGTCTATCTTTCTTTCCCTCTCTACTTCCATCTCCCCTCTCAATTTCTCTCTGTCCAATCTAAGGAAATAGAAAGCAGGTGGGGTGGGAGAAATGGTTGCTAATGCCAGCTCTGAGCCCCAGCAATAATCCTGGTAGCAATAAAAAATAAAATTTTAAGTGAAGCAAACAATTGGTGGTAATTTAAAAAAAAAAAAAAACTAACTAGAGCACTTCTTAGCTCTGGCTGCTGGTGATGCTGAGGCTCAAATTTGGGACCTCTCACATGCAAATCCTGTGCTCAATCCCTCCTCTCCCCCCCCCATCCTGAGTAAACTTGTTTCATAAGCTAGTTTCTTTCTTTCTTATTTTTTTCTCTAAGTTACTTGTTCTCAAGCATAAATATAGGTCCAAAAAAATTCAAAAGTTATGAGACTCTGCTAAAGTCACATTATAGAGAGTCACACTAGGCAAAGTAGAGTTTGGAATGCATCTCAAAATGAGTTAGAAGCCACCTAAAGCTGAGGCTACAAAGTCCCAAGTTCAATTCCCCCATACCACCAACAAGCAAGAACTAGCTAAGCAGAAATATGATTTAAAATAATAATGATAGTTAAGCATCTTTAGCAGAGTGAGATATCAATGTTGTAATGCCTGTCATGAGGGGTTAAAAACCAAAACTGTACACTTATTACACCAACAGTCCTGTCAGTCATCATTTCTCCCAATAAGGTGATATTAAAATAAGTAGAGATCATTTCAGCAGAGCTAGGAAGTGTGCCTAGAAAAATAAAAATTGAGGTAGAGATTTGTTTAAAGACTACCGATGTGGTCTAAGTAGCAGATGAAAAGATGCTGAAGTAAGGCACAGTTGTGAAACTAAACCCCAAGAATGAAAATAAAAAAAGAGAAACTTATAAAGGAGTCCAGATAAACTCAAGTCTGATTTAGGGAAGTAGAAAGCAAACAAAGATTCAGTTACAGTAACCAAGAGGGGATAAGGACATCAAGAAGAGAGTAACAAGCAGAAGCCACTGTAATGTGAAGACTGAAGAATCCATTGCATCTGTCACTGATGAGACCAGTGATGTCTTGGAAAGTTTGACGGGAAATTTTTTATCTACTATTGATGTAAATGTTTGGCAAGAAAAGTTGTGTTGGAAAAATGAGAGAACTGGTACACAGATCAGCAGCTGTGAATCTCTGTTTCCCTGACTTTCCCCCTGATTCTTGTGAAAACATAGCAATGGATGTTTACTTATATTGAATCAGACACTCTGTGTTGGTGACCAATAATCTGTATTATAAGCCTGCCACCTGCATCTATTCTAATGTCTGTGAATGTTGGAGAATCACTATACAGGGCCTTATTACTGAAAATATGATCCAGGAATTCACAGCATCAGCGTCATCCAAGAGTATGGTACCAATGCAGGATTTTGAGCCTGACCCATGATATACCGAATCAGAGTCTGCATTTTAGCAAGATCTATGCGGATTCTGCATTGAAGTCATAGGAATATTGCTGAATGATTTCAGTCCCAATAAGTTCCTAATCTAACACCTCATGAGTAGTTACTACATAAATTCAGTTGATCACTACCTTTAAAAAGGGTAGAGAATTCAATATATCAAAATAAATAAGAGACAGAGACAACAGATAGTTATAATTCAGATTAGACTAGCAATATATGTAGCACAATCATAGTCATGTTTGGGTCATTCCAGGGTCCAGAAACACACTTTTTTTTTCCAAAACACTTTAAAAAAATTTTAACCAAAGTTAATTATATGGTTCTGACAGCATATGAACTTATAGGTCTTTATTTCCTTTTAATTTCTTATTGAGGGATTCATGGTTTACAGTTTACAGTAAGATACAATAGTTTGCACATGCATAACATTTCCCAGTTTTCCACATAACAATTCAACCCCCACTAAGTCTTCCTCTGCCATCATGATCCAGGACCTGAACACGCCACCCCCACCCCAGAGTCTTTTACTTTGGTGCAATACACTTAGAGGTCTTTATATGACCTAGTCTGAATCTGCTTATTGTGAAACCAGAACTGTAAAATCTATACTGTTTACAGCAGTTAGACTATATTAAATTTTTTAAAAGAAGCCAAGAAGTATTATGTTTACCTATGAACTTGATTACATTACAATTGCTGAACTCCTCTTTGACCTATTGAATTGAAATTCCTCTGACAGAGACCCAAGTGAGTGTTCTCCAGGTGACTCTGGTGCTGTTAAAATCTGAGAAGCACTGGTTTAGGTTATAGACATACTTCATAGAAAACTCTTTTGCCTTCAATGCCTCCCTTTCGTTTAACTGCTTCTTCAACTCTCTTTTCTACTTCAGTGTCTCATTATCTTTCATGCCCCTTCATGGCTCTTTTTTTTTTTTCCTCCTTCCTCTTTCTTCTTCCCCTATCTACCTATGTCTTTCCGTTTTACTTTTTCACTTCCTATTTCTTTCCTAGTTCACTTTGGCTTTGAACTGCCCTATTCTGGAAGATGTATACAAATCGAGCACTTCTGCTCGAAAGTTTGCCAGCCTAAGCAAGTCTATGAGATCCCCGTGCTCAGCATTACCAACGAAGCCAAACAGTATCACCAGTCACTGTTGCTAAATGATGGAGCTTTTGCAAAAACAACAGGACCGAGCTAGCCATTGTATAGCTCTGTATTTTTCATGTGGCTTTAATTAGCAAAAGTGCACATGACAGTCTTGTGCTAATTAGCCACAAAATGTCTGATAGCATAAAAGAATACAAGCCATCCAGACTGTAGACAATTTACCAGTGCATTTGGGCCCTGTTTTGTGATTAAGTAAGTGTTGGTGCCTTCACCATAGAAGGTAACTATGGTGAACATAGCAGAAAGCAATATTAAACTTGTTGCTTAATTTTTTTAGTACTTAACAGTTTTTAACAAATAATAAAATAAAATTTCAAAGTAATTAAAAATAAATTTTTAAAGTATTCTGTTTAACTGAAATAATTCATTTTTACTACACAGCTTGTAGTTTCTCACAATTATTTAGTGCTAAATCTGATTCAGGACCTTTACTCTAAGTTTTATAGATATTAATATGTCTAATTCTCTCACAACTGTAGAAGCTCAATAGTATTGTCATCTCAATTTTACAAATGAAACATGGAGCCATAGAGAGGCTAAGTAACTTCTAATGAGACTTCTCCCAAGTCCCATACTAGAGATGGTATTTGCAAACAGGCAGTCTAACTTTGTATCCTTAGATCAGAACTAGCAGTGTTACATTGGTTCTCAAGTGAGAATGAGTTGAATTATACAGAACTCAATTAAATTTCACACTTCTTCATACTTCACACTAGGAGACCAGATATATTAAATAGTTTCATGTCTTAACACTTTCTGCTGGAAGCAGTAATGGTATGGCGGGACAAACACTAAACTGAGAGCCAGAAATCCCCAGTTTTAATCATACGATTATAAAAAGCTAACTGGATTATTCTAGGAAAACTCACAATGATTCCACAACTACAGTGACTTTACAGTTCTCTTTTTCTTTCTTTTCTGATGGAGACAGTGAGAATTAGATAGGAATCTAAGAGACAGAGAGAAGAGACAATTGGAAAAGAGACACTGTTCAACTACTCATGAAGCTCCCCCTCTCCCACAACTGCAGATAAAGACTGTGTCTTGCAGAAACAGGCTGGGAGTATGGATCAATCTGCCAATGCCCATGTCCAGCAGAGAAAAAAATTACAGAAGTCAGACCTTCCACCTTCTGCACCCCATAATGATTCTGGGTCCATACTCCCAGAGGGATCAAGACTAGGAAAACCTCCAGTGGAGGGGATGGGATGTAGAACTCTGATGGTGGGAATTGTGTGGAATTATACCCCTCTTATCCAACAGACTTATCGATCATAATTAAATGAATAAAAATTATAAAAAGACAGTCTTGTACCAAGGTCCTTGCACTTGGTTACATGAATGGTCTGCCGAGTCAGCCATCCTGGGCTCCACAATCTCTAGTATTATAAAAGAGTGAGTATGAGATTTTGTTAGACCATATTCATTTTCTTCAAATCCAACATTCTGTTCTAAGCATAAAGCAGAGTTGTTCCTGAAAATACTTAAATTTAGAAATACAGTGGTTCATTATACAGAAGCAGAATTAACAAATTTTCTTTACTTTTTACATTATTTTTAATATTTATTTATTCCCTTTTGTTGCCCTTGTTGTTTTTTTGTTGTTGTTGATGATGTAGTTGTTGTTGGATAGGACAGAGAGAAATGGAGAGAGGAGGGGAAGACAGGAGGCGAGAAAGATAGACACCTGCAGACCTGCTTTATCGCTAGTGAAGAGACTCCCCTGCGGGTGGGGATCCAGGGGCTTGAAACCGGATCTTTATGCGGGTCCTTGTGCTTTGTGCCACGTGCAGTCAACCTGCTGCTACTACCAGACTCCCCAAAATTAACAAATTTTCTAATGATTTCTTTAGCTAAAATATAAACAAATAGTTCAGTATGGCATGATTCATGGTTTTTAAGGCTAAACAGAAGTGTTTGCTTAAAAAAAAAAAGTGCTTGCTACTATACTACATTAGCATGCATAAAGACTAAAACGCATTTGCCCAATGCGATGGAAGGCCAGAAGTAAGGAATCATTAGTTTCCTGTTGCTACTGGAACACATTGTCACAAATATTATGGTTTAAAACAGAATAGATTATTATCTTATAGTTGTAGACACTGAGCATGTATCTCATGGAGTCACCTTCAAAATGTCAACAGAACTGCATTCTTCCAGGACATTCTAAGAGTGAATGTTTTCTTGACTCCCCCAGAGTCTCTTGTCTGCTGCCATCTTTCTCCCAATTCAAAGCCAGCAAGTACACGTTCATTCCTCACATCAGGATTTCTTCTACCCTCTCTTCCACAGATAAGGATCCTTGTGATTAGATTGAACGACCCTTCCACCTCAACAATAAGGACAGAATTTGTTCATCTCGATAGCTTCAGTTTAAGATCTTTGTGTCATGTAGAATAAAGCATAGACTGGTTTGGAGACTTCTTGGCATGGTATTTTTGTTTCTTCGAAGGACATTTTAGCCCACTCTTCAATTTATTTTAAAAGAAAAACAATGTAACAGAAAGGTAAAATAAATATTGAATAGCAAAACATTTAATTATGAAACAATAATAGATAATATTAAGATAATAAGATAATATTCATGAAGTTCACCTTAAATAAGGAACTGCATATGTCCATTTGTGGGATATTTTCTAGAGTTAATATTTTGAATACAAAATAATTTCAGGGTCCCAGTAAAGCCTCCTTATTCTATATCTGAGTAAACTGAGGTCCAGAAAGGGCTAGAGACATGTTAGGGAGCAATAGAAGTGAGTCTAAAACCTCCTGCTTTGGTTCTGAAGTCAAAGTCTCTACCATTACTTTGAGTCTCAGTCTCTCTCTCTCTCTCTTTCTCTCTCTCTCTTTCTCCCTCTTTCTCTTTCTCCCTTTCTCTCTCTCTCTCTCTCTTTCTCTCCTCTTCTCTCTCTCTTTCTCTTTCTCTCTCCCTGTCTCTCTTGTTCTCTCCCCTCTACCAACAATTTCTGCATAGTTTCTTGGATTAGTGCTCAGTGGAAAATTTTAGCTAAGTATCTTTTAATATAGCAAACAAGCACCTCAGACACTCTTTCACAAGTAATATAAATGACTAGAACAATAATCTTCTAATCTTTCTTTGGGGAAAAATGTGAAGAAAAAAAAAGATACAGTAAGAGGCAAAAGAGAAAGAAAGAAAGAAAGAAAGAAAGAAAGAAAGAAAAAGAAAGAAAGAAAGAAAGAAAGAAAGAAAAATGAAAAGAGAAAGAAAGTCTGTCTTTTGACAGCCATGCGACAGAAAGAAAGAAAGAAAGAAAGAAAGAAAGAAAGAAAGAAAGAAAGAAAAAGAAAGAAAGAAAGAAAGAAAAATGAAAAGAGAAAGAAAGGCTGTCTTTTGACAGCCATGCGACCATAAAGAGTAGGAGGAAAACTATGCTGTGGTAAGAAAAGTAGCTAAACCACAGCTGAGAGATTCAATGAAAAAACATTTGCAAATACCCTTTGTTCTCCTCAAAATGTTTCACTGCAGTGCCTTAGATGTCATGCTAAGAAAGAGATTAATTCCTTGCTTTTTAAAGTATAAATTAATATTAAACACAAAAAATATAATAACAACAAACTTAGCTCTCAAAAATATGTCAGTCATTATAGACCAAATACTTGCTTTGAAAATAAAAATCTTAACTTTTCCAACTTTGTCAACATCAACACAGATGTAGCCAACTTGACTAGCAATGTCAATTTTTACAACAAAGTTTCTCTCTTCAACAGTAGGGTAGTTGAGTTTCTCCTTGAAGATAAGTAACAAATACATTCTGAAATAGTGTCAACAGATGAAAAGTTAAATGTGCATATAATTTAGATGTCAAAACATTTGTTAAAATGCAAAATCCATTATTGTTATTTTTAAATTTTCTACTTAACCAATTCTTAATGTAGAGGACATTGAAAGGCATATAGTAGGGAAATGCAAGAGATAAAGAAATAGACTAATTAATTAAAATGATCTTTAAAAGGAAGTACAAAGAGAAAGAAAAAAGATAACAAATAATACTTAAAGAATATAAACGAGTTGTAGACATTTTTTATGTATAGGAAAAACAAAACAAGAGAAAGCTTGGAAGATAAAGTTTTGCAGATATCTAGGAAAACAAAGCAAGAATAAGAAGTGTTTAAAAATAAGAGGGAGATTTTAGGGCTCAGGATTTGGCAATAAGGTGTCCTTTAACTTATCACAAGCATAATATCCAAGAGGGATATCCAACTTGTACTCTGGTATGTCTAACTTCTTTGTCTCTTTCTGTCTGGGTCTCCTTCACATAAATAAAGAAAGAAATATAAAATTAAAAAAAAAAAAAAAAGAGGGAGAAAGGACATTTAGAAATTCAACCCAAGAGAGACCGTATCCAATAATAGGAACTAAGAGAAAATAGAAGGGAGGACAATATTGTAGATAATAATAAATTTTTCCAAAATAATGAACATGTTTCCAAATTCAATTACAAATCACAAGAACATCAAGGTATACCATTTAGAAACTTCAGAGCATTCAGGACAAATGGGAGGAGATTCCTTAGCTTCTAGAAAGAAACAAAAGGATTGCAAATCCAGTATTGGATTTCACATGCTAGCTAACACTTTTTAGCAAATAGCTAAGAAAGAAATAGCTTTATACTTGTGATCTTTACTTTCTGTAGGCCTTCCTATGTAAACCACTGAGGGGGTTGTATTGTTATATGGAAAACTGAGAAATGTTATGCATGTACAAATCATTATATTTACTGTCGAATGTAAAATATTAATTCCCCAATAAAGAAATTTAAAAAAACACTGAAAAATGTGTAAAATCATAACAATATTAGAAAGAGGAAGACCTCAAATTTCAAATACAAGGGAAATAAAGGAATGTTGTAAAAAAAAAAAAAGTTATGCTGTTTAGAAAAGTTATTTTAGGGTGGAGGGAAGATAGCATAGTGGTTATGCAAACAGATTCTCAGGCCTGAGGTTCCAAAGTCCAGGTTCAATCCCCCACACCACCATAAGCCAGAGCTGAACAGTGCTCTAGTTAAAAAAAAAAAAAAAAAAAAAGATAAGATAAGATAAGTTATTTTGGTTGAAGCGAAAGAGATATATCCATCAAAGTAGGCTAATATATGTTACAGCAATAAAAACTCAAAAAGAAATCTCATTGAGTTAAAACAGAAAAGGTTTTACATAATCATTATGCCATCTCCCCAGTCTACATCTAATTATATTTAAAAGTGAATATTTCTAAGAACAGAAGCTAGGAAGTTGCAATTTAAAATATTTGCTATGTGGTTGGAAATTTTATTTTCTTTCTTTTATCTCTTATATGTTAGATTTCATAATTAAAAATAGTAAAGAATTTGCCATCTATAATACCAGTTAAAATGATTTTCTTTCCAGCTTCTGCATCCCATAAGCATCCTGGGCCCATGTTCCCAGAGGAACAGAGAATAGGAAAGCGCACGTGGCGCAAAGCGCAAGGACCAGCAGAAGGATCCAGGTTTGAGCCCCGGCTCCCCACCTGCAGGGCTCCCCACCTGCAGAGGAGTCACTTCACAAGCGGTGAAGCAGGTCTGCAGGTGTCTTTCTCTCCCTCTCTCTGTCTTCCTCTCCTCTCTCCATTTCTCTGTGTCCTATCCAATAATGACGACATCAAGAACAACAACAGTAAGTACAACAATAAAACAAGGGCAACAAAAGGGAATAAATAAATCTAAAAATAATAATAATAATAATAATAAAAAGAATAAGAAAGCTTCCAATGGAGGGGATGGAATGTGGAATTCTGGTAGGAATTTTCTGGAATTATTACCGTCTTAATCAACAGACTTGTCAATCAAAAAATAGTGTTATGGGGAGTTGAGCAGTAGCACAGCAGGTTAAGCACATGTGGCGTGAAGCACAAGGACCCGCAGAAGTATCCTGGTTTGAGATTAGGGTCCCCACCTGCAGGGGAGTCGGTTCCAAAGTGGTGAAGGTCTGCAGGTGTCTATCTTTCTCTCCTCCTCTCTGTCTTCCCCTCCTCTCTCCATTTCTCTCTGTCCTGTCCAACAACAACAACAGCTATGACAACAATAACAACTATAACAACAAGGGCAACAAAATGGGGGGAAAATGGCCTACAGGAGCAGTGGATTCCTAGTGCAGTCACCGAGCCCCAGCCATAACCCTGGAGGCAAAAAAAACAACAAAAAATGTACAGAAGAATGAAGGTGAGCCGCTACATTGTACCACACATAAAAGTTGCAAATAGATCAAGGACTTAGATGTTAGACCAGAAACTACCAAATAGCTAGAGGAAAATATTGAAGAACTCTTTTCAATCTAAGTATTATAGGCATCTTTCAATGACTGAAATCCAATTACAAGGAAGACAAAAACAAAAATAAACCAATGGGACCACATCAAATGGAAAAGCTTCTGCATAGCAAAAGGAAACACCACTCAAATAAAGAGACTCCTTACAGAATGGGAGAAAATCTTAATATGACATACACCAAACAAATTGCTAATCACCAAAATATTTACAGAGTTCAACAAAGTAAGCAACAATAAAGAAAACAACTCTATCCAAAAGTGAGGAGACAATATGAACAGAATATTCACCAAAGAAGAGATGCAAAAAGCCAACGGACATGAAAAAGTGCTTCAAGTCACTGATTGTTAGAGAAATGCAAATAAAGGCAGCAGTGAGGCATCACTTCATTCCTATGAGAATGTCATACACCTAAAAGGATAGTAACAAAAAAAGCTAGGGAGGTTGCAGGAGTAAAGGAACTCTTACATTGGCTAGTGGGAATGTAAAATGGGCCAACTCCTGTGGAGAGCAGTCTGAGGAACTCCCAGAAGTCTAGAAATGGAATACCCCTATGACCAGGCAATTCCCCTCCTGAGGTTTATCATAAGGAATCAAACATAGTCATCCAAAAAGATCTGTGTAGACCTACGTTTAGAGCAGCACAATTTGTAATAGCCAAAACCTGGAAGCAACCTAAGTGTCCAACAGCAGATGAGTGGCTAAGAAAGTTATGGTCTCTATACGCAATGGGATATTACTAAGCTATTTAGAATCATAAATTCACCTTCTTCACCTCATTTTGGATAGAGCTTGAAGGAATTATATTAAGTGAGATAAGCCAGAAAGAGAAGGATGAATATGGGATGATCTAAGTCATGGACACAAGTTGAGAAATAGAAACAGAAAAGGGAAATACAAAGCAGGACTGGAGCAGGATTTGGTGTACGGCACCAAAGTAAAGGTCTCAGAGAGGGGGGTGGTTTCAGGTCCCGGTGTATAATGGTGGAGGAGGACATATGCTGGGGGTGAGAGTGTTTTGCAAAAAACTGAGAAATTTTACATATGTATCAACAACTACATTTACTGTAAAACATTACTCCCAATTAAAAAAAAAAAAGAAGTTTCAACTAGAAATGACCTAAGAGATTCTACTGGTGTTTTGGAGATGTTTTATATCCTAATCTAGGTGATGACTATGCAATATATATATATGTATATATATATAGATATATATATATTCTGCATAGTTAAGTTTATTCATTTTATAGATTACAAATTCTGCATAATTTTTTAAATCAAAGGCAAAGATATAAAGTATAAGTTTAACTGAGAAAAATACATTCACAAAACATAAGTGACAGAGGTCTGGTATCCAAATTGCATGCAAAATGTCTACATTTTTAAGAATACAAATAATGAAGGATGAAGAATAGGAAAGCTTCCAGGAGAGGGGATGGGATACAGAGTTCTGGTGGTAGAAATTGTGTGGAGTTGTACCCCTCTTATCCTATGGTTTCTGTCAGTGTTTCCTTTTTATAAATAAAAAAAATACAAACAACCCTATGAGAAAAATATACATTATTATAAAGAGTAAAGGAATGGACAAAACACATTAGAAGATATTCAAATTTACAGTTATCACAGAAACTTTTAAAAGTCATCAGTATTACATATAGGCAAAGACATGAACAATCAGGAATTAGATCCTGCTAATATGTAGCCGTCTTGGTACAACTAACTTGGTTAACAATTTGATAACATTTAGTACATTATACATGACCAGAAATTCCACTTCTACACATATAGATACCCTTTTAGGGAAGCCTACC
Source organism: Erinaceus europaeus (assembly GCF_950295315.1). Taxonomy (NCBI): domain Eukaryota; kingdom Metazoa; phylum Chordata; class Mammalia; order Eulipotyphla; family Erinaceidae; genus Erinaceus; species Erinaceus europaeus. The sequence goes on along the minus strand of NC_080165.1, from coordinate 137,670,225 downwards.
AGAGAAAAATACATAAAATTGTTCTTGGCAGGGGGAGGGTGGTAACACACCTGGTTGAATATACACCTTACCAAATACAAGGAGCCATATTCAAACCCCCCCTCACTCCCACCCTATTGCAGAGGGGGAGCTTCATGGGCTGTAGGTGTCTCTCTCTCCCTCTTTATCTTCTCTCCTTCCCCCTCTCAATTTATCTCTGTTCATTTATGTAAAAAGAATTAAAAAAAAAAAAGAGTAGGGGTTGGGAATGGCTTGTGGTGTATATGCAGTGCAGGTACCAAGCCCCAACAATAACCCTGGTGGGGAAAAAAAGACTTACTGGCAGCGATGTCATTGCTTCAGAAACTGGAAATAACATTCACTCACAGGAGAAAGAGAATATAAATATTGGCATACTTCCATATAAATGTTGGGCCTTACAGATAGGAAAATAAAGTTACAATACACCTATCAGCATGGATCAACCTCAGAAACACAATATTGGCCCAAAGAAATAAGTATCAAAGTAATATAATACTTTATTATTCCAGTTTATCTCAGACTGAACAACATACAAAACACATGTATTGATTAAGGTAACTTTTATATTTTAAGGTAAATAGAGTACACAGAACCATTATCTTCATAAATTTCCATTGGAAACGCCTTTATATTACAAATAAAATAATCTTTTGTTTAGATTCAATGCAGACTAAAATCTCTTAAACTCACCTAATTAGAAATAATCAATCAAAGGGTTTTGATGTTTCCTTAAAAGTCTCTCCTATATTCTCCTTCCTTTTCAATTTATCTTTGTGCTCTACAACTAAAATAATATATCCTGGGAAAAGAATTTTTTAAAAAAGAAGAAAAATTCGCTGCTGCAAGCAGTGCCAGCACCAAGCCCTAGCGTTGGCAATAAAAAAAAAAATTTTTTTTTTTTGTCTTTCCATCTAGTTTTTACATTCTAGCTATTCATGCCTTAACAAATTGAAAGCCTGAAAATTATTATTATCTAGAATACTGAATAATAGGCACTCTTTTCCTCTTGTAATACAATATCATTATGTACCCCTGCCTTCCTTTTTAAAAAAAAAATGTGAACAAAATGTTCAAGGCCAGTGAAACAATTTACTTCACAAGTTTTACTAAATGGGACTGGAAGGGGAGGTAAGGCTTGATTCCCAAGGGCATTTTGATATATGAAAAGTCAATTGGAAAATTAGTATCTTCACTAAGTAAATCCTTTAGAAATTATTACATTCTCATTGTTACATAGGCCAAAGGCAACTTGAAAGGAAAAAAAAAATTTTAATTGACCAGCTGAGGTTTCACTGTTCCTTTGAATCATAATTCTCATTAGACACTACATATTTAGAAGCAAACTCATGGCAAACAGGATTTAATGTCACAGAAAAATGTTATTTTATAAAATAGCTCTTATAAAAATTAATATAATATTAATAATAACTGATTCATTCACAAATGCTCCATTTAGATAATCTATATAATGAAATATATATATCTTGAGGATAATAACTATTGGACTACGTGAGCATGCCACATTCAAAATCTCTTACAAAAACTCTCAGATAGATATTGTAATTTTTGTGGATTTTTTTTCAATTTTTTTTTTATTGGGAAATTAATGTTTTACATTCAACAGTAAATACAATAGTTTGTACACACATAACATTTCCCAGTTTTCCATATAACAATATAACCCCCACTAGGTCCTCTGTCATCCTTTTTGGACCTGTATTCTCCCAATGTTTTGTATTTTAATGGTAAAATTTAATGTGAAGACTTGCTAGAAATTGTCCACATTGTGGGAGCCAGATGGTGGTGCACCTGGTTGAGCGCACACATTACAGTGCACAAGGACCCAGGTTCATAGTCATGGTCCTCACCTGCAGGGGGAAAGCTTCACAAGTGGTGAAGTAGGGTTGCAGGTATCTCTCTGTCTCTTTCTCTCTCTATCCCCCTCTCACTTTCTCTCTATCTCTATCTAATAAGGAAGAAAGAAAGAAAGAAAGAAAGAAGAAATTCATCTTTGCAGCATTAATTATCTTTTGTCGTTTCATTAGACATTAACATTTATTTCTAACAAAACTAAATTACCAGGGGCTGGGTGGTGGCACACCTGGTTGAACACACAAGTTACAATGCTCAAGGGCCGGGGTTCAAACCCCCAGTCCCCACCTGCAGACGGAAAGCTTCATGAATGATGAAGTAGGGCTACTGGTGTCTCCGTCTCTCTCCTTCTCTATCTCCTTCTTCTCTCTCCATTTCTAGTTGTCTCTATCCAATAACTAAATAAAGATAATTTTAAAAGAAGCTTAATTATCCTCAATAAGTCTTTTCTTTCTTTCTTTAATTTGATAGAACAAAGAGGAATTGAGAGGAGGAGAAGATAGAGACGGAGAGAGGAAGGAAGACACCTGCAGACCTGCTTCGCCTCTCATGAAACTTAGGGGCCAGGGGCTTGAACCTGGGTCTTTGCACATGGTAATGTGTTCACTCAACCTGGTGTATCACTGCTCGGGCCCCACACCCAGAAACTCTAAATAAGATACAGTAATATTACTTCCCTCCTTTCATCCCTATAGTCTCCAAACACAAAGTTCAGCTAAACATGTTAAACAAATCGGATATTTACATAGATTTTATTTCTAACTTCTACCTGAAATTTATACTTTGTACATTTGATAAGCATTTACCTGCTCTGCTACTTTTGACAACTGAGAAAGTAGAGAATTTTGGTGTTCAAAGATAAAACCAAAAAGAAAAGAGAGGTCATTTTGCTATAATTACTCATCTATAATAACTCATAAACCTGAAACTGAAATTCATGTTCCTGTTTAATTGTTTTTCCCTTGTCTTTTATTTTTATGGCATTGGGGCAAAGAGGGTGGTGGTTTGCAAATATTTGTGAAAGCAAAGATAACTTACTGACAACCAGAAACTTCCTGGTTCACCACTCAGATGTAACACTCTCAAAGAAGGCTCCATGCTCGCCAAGTGTGTGTGTTCAGGGACGCTGATACCACAGGAGGATTTACCAACGTGGCTCACTATATCACTCAAATTTACCACAATTCTCATTACTTTTATTTTATTTTATTTTATTTTTACCAGAGTACTGCAGTACTATGTACAGAGTACAGAGTACTATGGCTTATGGTGAGGCAGGGAATTGAACTTGAGACTTTGTAGCCTCAGGCTTCTGTATAACCATTATGCTATCTCCCCTGCTTATAAATGATGATTTCTTGATTAAATAACTCATTTTTGTGTTATGTTTTCCCCAGTTGTCTTAACATTAGAATGACCTTTAAAATTGAGAGTATTTTGTCAATAAATATAAATTGGAGGGGGGAACAATATGTCTTCAATTTCTCTACACCCAGTAATAAGAGAAAAAGCTAGTCAATTGGGCTGAAGTGTCCCAATATAGTTAAACTATGTAGTAAGTAGAAAAAAGGATACTTGAAAACATCTACTAAGTGTGCACTATGATTATGCTCTATTATCAATTTTTTAATTTCAGTGTCTGTTCTAAAGCCAGTGGATAATTTCAGCTATAAATTATTGTCATATAAAATACAATAGAAATTGATCAAAGTACCTGGATGATAGTGTAGTAGTTATGCAAAAGGCTCAGTCTGTGGCACCACTATAAACCAGAACTGAGCAGTACTCTGTCTGAAAAAAAGAAGAAAGAAATCAGTCTAAAAAGGGAAAAAATCAAGCTGAGTTGCTAAAATGATTTTCTGGGATAAAGTAAATCTTCCCCTTTTTTAAAAAAAATTTATTTATTCATTCCCTTTTGTTGCCCTTGTTTTATTGTTGTAGTTATTATTGTTGTTGTTATTGGTGTCATTGTTGTTGAATAGGACAGAGAGAAATGGAGAGAGGAGGGGAAGACAGAGAGGGGGAGAGAGAGATAGATGCCTGCAGTCCTGCTTCACTGCTTGTGAAGCGACTCCCCTGCAGGTGGGGAGCTGGGGCTCAAACCGGATTCTTATGCCAATCCTCGCGCTTTGTGCCACGTGCACTTAACCCACTGTGCTTCAGTCCGACTCCCAAATCTTCCCCTTTTGCATTCTCATTTGTTCTATTTCAAAGCAGATGCAGAAGGGATAAAAACAAAGAGATTCCTTTTTTAAAACAATGATATCAGAACAGAACATCAGAAAATTGGTTACTTCTAAGATTTCTAAGATTTTTTTCAAGATTTATTTATTAATTATGAGAGAATTAAAAAACAGTAAGACTAGAGTATTGCTCAGCTCTGGTACGAGGTGATACTGGGGATTGAACCTCTGGCCTCTGGGATTTCAGGCATACAGATTTCTGCCTTAACAAGCTGGAGCTATTTTCCCAGTCCTAATTCTTTTTATATTTTTTGTAGCCCTGTCTAATTTAAAAAAAAAAAAAAAAAGCAGCAATGGAAGTAATCCTTACAAATGTATAAACTTTAGGGGTGGGGAAACAATGCAACTATATACAAACTTCTGTCTTATTTACTAGACAAAGAAATTTCAGTCTCTAATGTTATCACAGAAAAGCAGGTAGGGGTATCAGTTGTTCATCTCTCTTAGAAAGTTACCTTTTTTCCTTACAGCTATTAACTTACTGATTACATGTAAAACAAATAGCAAGCATGTTTGTAGAAGGAGATTGACATGTGACAAATCCACCCCTGACATGGAGATTCATTTCATAAGACAATTTCATAAAACATTTCATAAGCTACTCATTCAACACTCCCAGACAGACACGATGGCCCATTCACTCCTGACTGCCCCTATTTTTACAGCCTCAGTTCTCTAACACTTTGGATGTCTGCTAAATTGTTATTTGTTACAAAGTGTGCTTTTACACATGCCCCCAACTCCTTCTCCCTCTGAGCTCATGGAATCACAGCTGTGTTGTGTACAGTGTTGTCAAATCTTTGCTTTGTTTCATGATTCAAATTGCTTCCACCACAGAATTAAGCTGCCTAGAAATAGTATGGAGTCTCAGCTCAAATAATATATGTGACCATATATATACCAAGCCTTACCAAGTATCTATGTGGACTCTGCTTCTCACAGAAATTTCTGTGAGACAGCCCCCGACTCGCCAGTAAGAAAGAGCAGATCTAGATGGAATAGTTGAATCTGAAGTTAGGTGGCTGGAGAGATAACACAACTGACAGCGCATTAGACTTTAATGTCTGAGATTTCCCGTACTGGAGTGGTGCTCTGACTCTGTCTCCTTCCACTTGTCTCATATGAAGTTCTTACATACTTAATGAATAAAATAAGTCTTTTTAATAAGAAAATTAAGTCTGGCAAGATAGCATAGTTGGATAATTTATTTGCTTTGTCATAGACAAGACCCCAACTTCGAACTCAACCCTTATTCCACTGAAGACAGCTTTTTTGTGCTGTGGTGTTTTTATCTCTGTGCCTCTATCTCTGTTCCTGTCTTCCTGTATGAAATAAAGTTGGCCTGGAGTGGTGAAGCCCCAGTGACAAGCAATAAACCAGGTAAGAACGCTAGTTTGCCTCCATACTACATCACGAGCAGCTCTGAGCCTGGAAGTTATCCCTCAAAACTCATGTACTGCTCATTTGTCAACCTTAGTTTAAGTCTGCCGTTTCTAAATTTAATAGAAACTCCAGGATCAATTTTATCTTCTAAGCTTTACTTCCTATTTATTCTTCCTTAGGGGGAGGGGGATAGGGGAGCAGGTAGAGGCAGAGAGATACCTGCAGCCCTGTTTCACCACTCATGAAGCTTTCCTCCTGCAGGTTGGGACCAGGGACTTGAACCCGGGTAATTGTGTACTGTGATGTGTGCACTTAACCAAGTGCTCCACGGCCTAGCCCCTATGTGTTTCTTCCTTTCGTTTATTTTTTTCAGCACGCCAGTCACCAAAGGTCTGTGTCCCTATCTCCACTGCCACAGATAGCCACTGCCGCTCTCCACAGTCTGAGCCATAGGTTGACATTTTGTTTTTTCACATTTGTATACGCAATTCTCTATATTCCACGTATAAGTCAAACCATTCTGTAGTTGTCCTTTACTTCCTTATTTGCTTCACTGAGTGTAACCTTCTCCAATCCCATCCACTTTGTCCCAAAGGACATAATATCATCCCTTTTTATTGCTGCATAATATTCTGTGGAGTATATGTCCCATAACTTTTTTATCTAGTCATTTGCCAAAGGACATTTTGGTTGTTTCTAGGTTTTTGCTATTACGAATAAAGCCACTATGAACATGAAGGTGCATATATCCCTTCAAGTAAGTGTTATTATATCTTTTGATAAATGCCTAGCAGTGGAGTTGCTGGGTCATGTGGCATTTCCATCTGTATTTGTTTAAAGATTCTCCACACTGTTCTCCATCGTGGTTGTACCAGTTTGCATTCCCACCAGCAGTGTGGTAGACATCCTCTCTCTCCACATCCTCTCCAATGCTTACCTTTACTTGTTTTGTTGATGGAGCCCATTCTCACAGGTGTAAAGTGGAATCTCAATGTGGTTTTGTCTATTTATTTTTCCTATATGACTTTGAAGGCATACAGAAGGGGTCTGTTGGTGGTGCACTAGGTAGAGTACATTTTTTTTTATTTCTTGATTGGGGAATTAATGTTTTACATTCAACAGTAAATACAAAAGTTTGTACATGCGTAACATTTCTCAGTTTTCTATTTAACAATACAAGCTCCACTAGGTCCTCTGTCTCCCCCCACCCACCCACTTTGGTGCAATACGCCAATTCCAGTTCAAGTTCTACTTATTTTTCAATTTCTGCCTGAAAGTGAGATCATTCCATGTTCACACTTCTGTTTCTGATTTATTTCACTTAACATGAATTTTCCAAGGTCCATACAAGATCAGCTAAAAACAGTGAAGTCACCATTTTTAATAGTTGAGCAGTATTCCACTGTGTATGTAGACCACAATTTGCTCAGCCACTCATCTGTTGTTGGACACCTGAGTTGCTTCTAGGTTTTGGCTATTACAAATTGTGCTGCCAAGAATATATGTGTACACAGATCTTTTTGAATGGGTGTGTTGGGTTCCTTAGGATGTATCCCCAGGAGAGGAATTGCAGGATCATAGGGTAGGTCCATTTCTAGCCTTCTGAGAGTTCTCCAGAATGTTCTCCACAGAGGTTGGACCAATTAACATTCCCACCAGCAGTGCAGGAGGGTTCCTTTAACCCCACAACCTCTCCAGCATTTGCTACTGTTACCCTTTCTGATGTATGACATTCTCACAGGAGTGAAGTGGTATTTCACTGTTGACTTTATTTGCATTTCTCTGACAATCAAATACTTGGAGCATTTTTTCATGTGCTTCTCAGCCTTTTGGATCTCTTCTGTGGTGAATATTCTGTCCATTTTTGGATGGGGTTATTTGTTTTCTTGTTGTTGAGTTTGGCAAGCTCTTTATATATTCTGGTTATTAGGCTTTGTCTGATGTATGGCATGTAAAAATCTTCTCCCATTCTGTGAGGGGTCCCTTGGTTTGGGTAGTGGTTTCTTTTGCTGTGCAGAAGCTTTTTAATTTGATGTAGTCCCATAGGTTTATGCTTGCCTTGGTCTTCTTTGTAATTGGATTCATTTCACTGAAGTTGTCTTTAAAATTTATGCAGAAAAGAGTTCTGCCAATATTTTCCTCTAAGTATCTGAAAGTTTGTGGTCTAACATCCAAGTCCTTGATCCACTTGGAATTTACTTTTGTATTTGATGAAATATAGTGGTTCAGTTTCATTCCTCTGCAAGAGTGCAAGTTTTAATACATGCAAAGAACTGGGTTCATGCCCTAGGTGTCCACCTGTGGAGGTGGAGGGAGAGGTGGAGCTTCAGGAATGTTGGCACAATACTATAGGTCTCTCTCTGGAAGGAAGGGCCAGCCACTGGGAACAATGGAGACCATGTGCAGCCACCAACTCATAATGTTAATCCTGGTAGCTAACAAACAAACAAAATAAAGAAAGACAGGAGTTCTTACCTGTAAACTAAACATTACCTCCACCTCCAGCAGGATTATGATAAACCTAAGTTGGAGCAAGTAACCTCTCTCACCCCAGAAAATTTTAAACAGAATATTAGGGAAGGAAGAAGAATTCTGAAATTGTCAAATTAAGGCCTTTCATTCCGCAGAAGAAATAAGGGCCCAGAGTGACAGATTAAGAGGGAAAGCACCCTGCAGCTAGCATATAGGAGGCTTCCTGCTATCTCTCACTATCTCCCACTCCAAGGCTCTGCCAAGACCCCAGACCTCCCCCAGACACAGCAGGGATAACCAGGGAGGAGGCCCTTTGCTAACTCTCCACCCACCCCTTCTCTTTCTCTCTGCACTTCACAGGGTTGAGGTCTCTCTTGAAAAAATAAAAGACTTCACTGTGTTCATTCTCTGCTTTGTGACAGTGTAAACCGTGGGTTTGACTAGCAAAGGGGGACATGGGGAGGCAGCTCTGAGGAGGTCATATTTACAGGGCAAAGTGCCTTGCAAATCCCTACAACATCCTGGTGCCTCAGTGTCTATGGGCTAAAAAATCAGTGCATAGAAAAGAACTTTTCTTGGTCACCGTGTAACTGGGAGTGCAGCTGCACTGGCGACCACACAAATTCTCCAAGAGCAACCAGGCATCAGTCCAGCACCTCTGAAAACCCCAGGAGGGGGAGCTGCTAGGATGGGGGGGGTGTCTGTGCAGAGAGCTGACTTTTCACTTGGAGAGATGCATTGTTTGGGCTCTCCCAGGCTGGGAGGGGAGCAACAGATTAAGAAGCAAGAGACCAAAGAACTAGTCTTTCAGAAGTCTCAGCAATCATTTCTTTGTGCTGGAATAATTAAAAAAAAAAAAAAAGTAAAATAAAGATGTGTGGTGTGATGATGTAATATTCACTCACAATAATTAATATTTCAAAGATTAATGACTTCAGGCTGTTTTTTCCCCTATCTGAATTAGAGAAACACTAATTTTTTAGGATCTTAAGGGACCTGAGTAGTCAGCAAGTACAAAATACCAATTAACTGAGACATCCTGTCTATCACAGGCTTAAAGCCTTTCAACTCATGGTCAGGACTTGGAAATGGAATATAAATTTTGATTTGGTAAATTGTACTAATAAAATATTTCCCAGACAAGGGAGAGTATGCAGATGGTTACTTAAATATTTCACTAGTCTGAGAATGAAGATCCCTTGTCTTTTAAGAATAGACATGGTTAGCATAGGATAACATTATAATTTTCAAGAAAAAATTATTCACAAAATGTCTAGTATACGCCGTGTACTTTATAAGCAAAGGCAGCAAAAGCACACAGGATTTAGTTCTGTTGTCAAGGAGCTTATAAAAAAAAGATAAATGCTAGGCAGTTCTATTTCAACTGTACTTATTTTCCAACCTCTGGCTTCCTTTCTAAACGTCTCTCCTGAATTTCTAATAAGGTGCTGATCACCTCTGTACCCACATAGTCTCTTCAGGCTGAATTTCTCAGCCTGAAATGAATTCACTGCTTTCCCTCCAAAACTGATTTCCTATTTTTAGAACTAGCTTTAGTATTTTCTTCTTTTTTAATATTTATTTGTTCATTGGATAGAAATAGAGAGAAATCAAGAGGGAAGGGACAGAAAGAAAGTAAAAGAGACACGTAGAGCACTACTTCATCGCTCCTGACACTTCCCCCCTACAGACGGGGACCAAGGGCTTGAACCTGGATCCTTGTGCACATACATTATTTTAAATTTTTTATATTTATTTTTTTCCTTTTGTTACCCTTGTTGTTTTTTATTGATGTTGTAGTTGTTGTTGTTGTTGTTGATGTCATCGTTGTTGGATAGGACAGAGAAAAATGGAGAGAGGAGGGGAAGGCAGAGAGGGGGAGAGAAAGACAGACACCTGCAGACTCGCTTCACCGCCTGTGAAGCGACTTCTCCGCAGGTGGGGAGCCAGGGGCTCAAACCCGGATCCTTACGCTGGTCCTTGCACTTAGCGCCACGTGTGCTTAACCAGCATTAGCATACACCGCCACTTAGCCCCCGGTATCAATTTTTTTTTTTTTGCCTCCAGGGTTATGGCTGAGAGTTGGTGCCTGCACTACGAATCCACTGTTCCTGAGGCCATTTTTCCCATTTTGTTGCCCTTGATGTTGTTATTGTTGTCACTGCTGTTATTGTTGTTGGATAGGACAGAGAGAAATCGAGGAGGGAAGAGAAGACAGAAAGACACAGAAGGGGAAATAGAAAGATACCTGGAGACCTGCTTCACAGCCTGTGAAGCGACTCCCCTACAGGTGGGGAGCCAAGTGATTGAACAGAGATTCGTGCACTAGTCCTTGCACTTCACGCCATGTGCACTTAATCCGCTGTGCTACCGCCCAGGCCCCAATTCCACGTTTTTAATCCCAATACTTTTCCTTACCTCCATTCTCAATCACACTGAGTCCTACAGATTCTTGCTTTTGTAATCTTTGGAATCTGATGGTCTGCACTAGTCTCACTGTCTATGCCTACAGAACTGTGCTACCCTCCTCAAAAATAGTCTGCCTAGTAATCACTTCTATTCCTCTGTTTCCAGGTTTGGCGTAGCACTACCTTGGAAGTCTTCCTCAAACAAGAGTTACTTGTTCAAATATTTTGAGTAGCTGACGTCACTTTCAAAATCAACTAATTGCATGAGCTTTACATTTGCAGTACTTGACTCTCCAGTGTCTAGTCATTTCTCTTGACTCACCAAATAAGTATTCTTTTATTCTTTTTTGTTTTTTATTATTATTATCTTTATTTACTGGATAGAGACAGCCAGAAAATGAGAAGGTAGTGGGAAGGCAGTGGGAGGTAGAGAAGGAGAGAGAAAGAGAGACACCTGTAGCACTGTCTCACTACTCAAAAAAAACTGTCCCCCTGCAGGTAGGAACTGTATCCAAACCAGGTCCTTGGTCTTTGTAACATATGCGCTTGATCAAGTGTACCACCACCCAGCCCCAGTAAGTATTTCTTTCTATATATGTAACTTGCTAATGCTTTTCCCCTTCCAGGAACTCCTTTACTCCTTCCCACCCACCACCACGCAGACATCTTCCAGGCCATTCTCATGTTCCTTAGTTCTTTTCATAATCCCCAAAGCGTTGTAAGATTATGCAGACCCAACAGTAGCACACTGGGTTAAGGCAATTAGTACAAAGTGCAAGGAAGGACCCATGCAAAAATTCCCATTGGAGCTCCGAGTTCCCCATCTGCAGAGGGGTCGCTTCACAAGAAATGAAGCATGTCTGCAAGTGTCTATATTTCTCTTCCCCTCTCTATCTTCCCTTCCTGTCTCAACTTCTCTGTGTCCTATCCAACAAAAGATGGAAGAAATGACCTACAGGAGCAATGGATTCGTAGTGCTGGGGCCAAGCCCCAGCAATTTTTGCCTAGAGGCAATATATGTATTTATATAATATAAATATGTATTTATATAATGTAAATATATATATATTTTATAGTAAGGTTTAAATATATAATTCTACACCACACCCACCACCAAAATTCTGTTACCCCACACTCCAACCTCCTAAAGATAACTACCATAGTTTTTCTTTTTAAAAAAAGATTTTATTTATTAATGAGAAAGATAGGAGAAGAGAGAAAAAAACAGACATCACTCTGGCACATGTGCTGCCAGGGATCAAACTCAGGACCTCATGCCTGAGAGTTTAAAGCTTTATCACTGCTCCACCTCCCAGACCACAACTACCATAGTTTCTTATAAGTCTTACAAACAGTTTGCTTGTATCTTTTTTGTTTGGATTTTTGTTTGTTTGTTTTTGGCAAGTTCATGTTAATCAGATCTATAGATTCCATATATGATTGAAACCGTCTGGTAGTTGTCTTTCTTCTCTTTACTTATTTCCCTAAGTATAATCACCTCCAGTTCCATCCATTTGTCCCAAAGGACACAATATCTTCTTTTTTGATTGCAAAGTCGTATTTCATGGAATACATACCCCATAACTTCTTTAGCCTGTTGTTGTTAAAATTCGGCTGGCTCCTGCTGGGCGGGCTAGCTTCACGGGCGGGTAACAGAGACGCGGAGACAACGGCTGGGCAGGGAAGCTGTATTTCTTTATTCAGGAACAACGATTCATAAACTAAGACAAACTAATCACCAAACAGAACTCTGCTGTCTCCTTGTGGCGGCGCAAGCACTCTCTCTTACTCCAGAACTCAGGAACCCTGGAACTCTCTTACTCTGCAACTCTCCAACTCTGGAACTCTGGCACTCTGGAACTCTGGAACTCTGGCCCTCTTGCCGGGTTCCTAGGGGCGGGGCCAAGCGGGCCCATGAAACTAACTGGACTGATCCAATTCTCTTGGCGGGGGAGAACTAGAACTCAATGTAAAGCATACAACAATTCCCCCTTTTCTTTTAACTAAATGGCTACAGTATCAAGGGTGTGGGGTGAACAGAAACCTATATCGTACGGGCATTTTTATAAAAAGAAACTGGCACAAACATGGAGAAACATGCAAGCAAGTAACAAGAACCAGTGTGCTGCTAAGGGAAGGCCTGAGGGGGCCATATCTGCCTCTGTGGGCTAAACTTTATCAGCTTAAAAAAAAACATTTCTTGTCTCTGGGGGGCTACTTGCCTTGACGGGCATTTGCATGGGGGCAGGGAACAGCCTAGAGTCCCAAAGGCAGCTGGCTGCAATTTACTTACTATGAAACAAAACTTGTTATTAGCATATTTCTAATAGAGAAGGAATTTGAGACTTTTACATAGCAACAACGTCTTTTTAACCTCTTGTTACACCCATTCAAGATGGAGTCAGGAAAGGAAACCTCAGGCATGAGGATAATTAGCATAGCCATTGTGCAATCTACCATTTCTAGTAGAGAAGGTAATGGAGAGTTTTACACATCAACAAGTCTATTTAACCTTTTGTTTAGACCAACTTAGTTAAAATATATTGATTGTTAACTAATTTTTACCTCAGACTTTAAATGTAAGTTAATTTTATCTTTATGAGAATTACATTGAAAACCTTTTTTATTTAACTTTGACTAGGAAGAATTTAGCCTTAAAGTTATTGTTTACCAAACTTTAAACATACACATAAACATGGTCATTAATGCACAAGGAGAGAAACCTTTGTTACGAAGACATGTCATTTTAAACACGAATTTAAATCTGTACTGTCTTAGTTGTTGTTGGGGGGGGGGGTTTTACCATCCGGAGGTGGCTTCCCGCGCAGCTTCACTTTTAGGAATTGCAGGTTGCTATCTCTGCACAAATCTCTGCGTACTCCAGCTTGTCTGTCTTCAGACTGGACCGGCAGCTGGAGATCTCATGTGCCCAGTTTCAGCAGGGATCCCGGGGGTCCGGGAGGTCCGGGATCATTCCAGAATTCATAGCAAGGTGGGCCAGTTTTGTAGAAGGCGTGGACCTAGGTGCCCAGGGGTGGCGGCCATGATAGGCTGCCGCGGCCCTGCCCCATGACCCTGCCATGTCTGCTGCCCTGCTCGCAGTGGCCGAGCAGTGTGGAGGGATCATGCATCCAGTGCCCTGCGCCACGCAGTGGAGAGCCGGCTCCTGTGGGCTGGCCTGTGGGCTGGCATTGGGCTCATGCATGCTGGCATCAGGCTCTTGCGTGCTGGCATTGGGCTCTTGCATGGTGGCATCGGGCTCTAGCGTGCTGGCGTCTGGCTCTTGGGGCTCTTATGTGCTGGTGTCGGCCTCTTGCGGGCTGCGGGGCTGCGGGCGCGGTGCGCGGGGTTGTCTGGGTGCAGCCGGCTGGCTGGCTGTTTAACCAGGTGGAAACAGCAGCTCCGCGCCTCGCCTCCCGCCCGCTGGCTATTCCTGCTGGCTGTTCTGAGTTCGCCCGAGCGAGTGGAAACCACAGAGTGGTCCAGAGATAAATGTTCCAGAAACAGCAAAACAGTCTCGTGAAGAAATAGCAGAGGCCTTTGGAGATCTCTTCACAAGCAGAAGAGAAGGCCATAGTGCATAGGTAGCCAAATTGTCTTTACTTATCTGAGAGATGCGCAGGTCAGCCCCACGTTGGGCGCCATTTGTTGTTAAAATTCGGCTGGCTCCTGCTGGGCGGGCTAGCTTCACGGGCGGGTAACAGAGACGCGGAGACAACGGCTGGGCAGGGAAGCTGTATTTCTTTATTCAGGAACAACGATTCATAAACTAAGACAAACTAATCACCAAACAGAACTCTGCTGTCTCTTTGCGGCGTCGCAAGCACTCTCTCCAACTCCGGAACTCAGGAACTCTGCAACTCTGCAACTCTTCCACTCTGGAACTCTGAAACTCTTCAACTCTGGAACTCAGGAACCCTCTCTCTTTGTTGTTAAACTTCGGCCGGCTCCTGCTGGGTGGGCTAGCTTCACTGGCGGGTAACAGAGACGCGGAGACAACAGCCGGGCAGGGAAGCTGTATTTCTTTATTCAGGAACAACGATTCATAAACTAAGACAAACTAATCACCAAACAGAACTCTGCTGTCTCCTTGTGGCGGCGCATGCCCTCTCTCTTACTCCGGAACTCAGGAACCTTGGAACTCTCTTACTCTGCAACTCTCCAACTCTGGAACTCTGGCACTCTGGAACTCTGGAACTCTGGCCCTCTTGCGGGGTTCCTAGGGGCGGGGCCAAGCAGGCCCATGAAACTAACTGGACAGATCCAATTCTCTTGGCGGGGGAGAACTAGAACTCAATGTAAAGCATACAACAGCCCGTCATCTGATGATGGGCATCTGGGCTGCTTCTGCTCTTTGTCTATTAGGAATAATGCAGCTATGAACAAAGGAGTGCATATGTCTCTTCTTATTAGTGTTTGTCCACTGGATAAATGCCCAATATTTTCTTTTTTTGTTTGTTTAAGGATTCTCCATACAGTCTTCCCACCACCATCAGGGTAGCAAAGTTCCCTTTTCTCCACAACCTCTCCAACACCTGTCATTTCCTGGTTTGTTGATGTAAGCCCTTCTCTCAGTGTAGCTTTAATTCACATTTCTCTAATGATAATTGAAGTGGATGGAGCATTTCTTCATGTGTCTGTGGGCCGGGCCATGCGTATCTTTTCTTTAGAAAATTGTCTCATTATTTCTTTGGTCCACTTTTTTTTTAATTTACTATTTATTTTATATTAATGAGAGAGAGACAGAAAGAAAGACACAGAAATAACAGAGCACTGCTCAGCTCTGGCTTATGGTGGTACTGGGGATTGAACCTGAAACCTCAGAGCCTCAATCATCAAAGTCTTTTGCAGAACATTTATGCTGTTTCTCTTGCCGTGGCCTACTTTTTTACTGGGTTATTTTTGCTTATGTTGTGGATCTGTAGCAATTCTGTACAGATGTCTGATATCAGTAGCTTGTCTGATGTGTGATGTGCAAATATGTTCTCCCACTTATTGAATTGCCTGGTTAGCCTTGTGTAGTTTGCTTCTGATGTGTGCTTTTTAGTTTCATGTCATCTTGTTTCTTTACTCTTGTTTTCATTTCCCAAACCCAGGCCATTGAGACTCCAGATACATCTTTGATGTGAAGGTCATGCAAAGTTCCCCCAACATTTTCTTCTATAAATTTTAGAGTTTTATTTCTTTCTTTCTTTCTTTTTTTTTTTTTTTTGTCTAATACCTAGATCTTTAAACCATTTTGATTTGACCTTGGTGTTAGGTGTTGGTCAGTCTAGTTTTACTTTTCTACATGTGGCTGTCCAATTTTCCCAGCACCATCTGTTGAGAGACCTTTGTCCCATAGAATAGCTTTGGCCCCTTTGTCAAATACTAGGTGGATGTATATGTGTAGACTCTTTCTGGACTTCTGATTGTGCTCCATTGATTCAAATGTCCATTTTTATTCCAGGACCACACTGTTTGATTACTATTGCTTTGTAGTATAAATTGAAGTTGGAGAGTGATGCCTACTTACTTTTCCTTTTTTTCTCAGAAGCATTTTGGCAATTTGTGCCATTTTGTTGTTCCACACAGATTTTTGGACAAGTTGTTCAATTTGCTTAAAAAATGTCATTGGAGTTTTGATAAGGATTGCACTGAAATTGTAGATTGCTTTTGATTGAATGGCCATGTTAATGATGTTTATTCTTCCAATCCAGAAACAAGGAATATTCTTCTACTTCTGTGTGTCTTTCTCTATTTCTTTTAGTAATGTCTTACTAAATTTTCATTGTTAAAGTCCTTCACTTCCTTTGTGAGATTCACCCTAAGGTATTTTATCTTTTTGGGTTCTGTTATAAATAGGACTGAGTCTTTTATTTACCTTTCCCTTAACTCCTTGTTTGTATACAGAAATGCCACAAATTTATGTGTATTGATCCTGCTACTCTACTAATAATATTATTTCAATTAGTTGTTTGGTGGAGTCTTTGGGATTCTATAGGTATAATGTCATGTCATCAGCAAAGAGTGATAGTTTGATTTCTTCTTTTCTCGTCTGTATGCCTTTGATATATCTTTCCTGTCGGATTGCAGTGGCAAGGGCCTAAAGCATTTATTATACCTATCATGTCATATCTACTCTTATGACAACACATGTTTTTAAATATTTATTTATTTATTCCCTTTTGTTGCCCTTGTTGTTTTTATTGTTGTAGTTATTATTGTTGTCGTCATTGTTGGATAGGACAGAGAGAAATGGAGAGAGGAGGGGAAGATGGAGGGGGGAGAGAAAGATAGACACCTGCAGACCTGCTTCATCGCCTGTGAAGCGACTCCCCTGCAGGTGAGAAGCCAGGGGCTTGAACCAGGATCCTTAACACCGGTCCTTGTACTTTGCACCATATGCGCTTAACCCGCTGGGCTACTGTCCAACTCCCCACATGTTGTTTTATACTATTGTTACTTCTTATGTTTTCTCTTGCATATTTGCTGAGTATCTGCAAAATACAGAGAATGTGCTAGGAAGTTTAGGTATGAAAAGGTAAATAAGAATTACTACAGGAAACAGACATGCATATGATGAAAAATTGTGTCTGTATGTGATAAACCGGAGTGAGGGGGAAAATGACTATCTACACCTAAAGGTGGTCAGGTGGGGGAAAATACCTGAAGAAGGTGGCAGTTGATCTCAGCCTTGGAGTTTGATGACATTCTGGTGTTTTAGCCTAGAGTTTGCAGAAGAAATGTTGATTGAATGAATAACTATGAATGAATAATAAAAATTATTTTAACCGTGAGGTCACCTATCAAAAATTATATATTGAATTAATGACAAAGATTTTAAAAGTTTATGTATGTGACTTATGAGCAGTTCTCATTCCAGACATTGTGCTTTTGTGTTTTGTTTTGTTTTGTTCCCTCCTTCATTTACTTTTCAGGTTTGCCCAACCTCCTATCACCACCTACTAGAGACCTGTTACAATGTTGTGTAGTTTTACAAGTGTGCAGTGTCTGAGAGTCAATAGAGTTATGGGCACAAAAAACTTCTTTTTCAAAACTTATAATTCCACGTTGCTTCTGAAATATCTCTGTCTTCTTGACATGGGAAAATATCCTATTCTTAATAGGAGGTAAGAGAATGCAAGAAAAGCAGTCCCACAGATATGCCATTTGCTTTATTTACAAGCCCCACGTAGTCACTTGGTCCGTAACACAGTTCAAAGGTCCAGGAAATTGCCCAAAGCCACAAAATAAGCCAGCAGCAAGTGGTCTGCATGGGTCATGGAGACAGACCAGTGGGTCCTGGAAGCTCTAACACTTGGAATAGTCAGAATGGGTTCCTGGTTTTCCTTTCAGGACCTTTTCATGACCCCAATCTCTTTATGTATTAGACTGTATCAGCTCTCCTGCCTGTCATGTTCTGAACTCCCCACCTCCACAACCATTGCCCTTACAGGTACCTAAAAAGGAGGTTATAA
The DNA here is from genome assembly GCF_950295315.1 of Erinaceus europaeus. Lineage (NCBI taxonomy): Eukaryota > Metazoa > Chordata > Mammalia > Eulipotyphla > Erinaceidae > Erinaceus > Erinaceus europaeus. Next base: position 137,652,366 of record NC_080165.1, on the reverse strand, counting down.
ATATTAATCAAAAGAGTGAAGTTCATGCCTGAGAATGTTATGACAGTCGAAGTAACACATAAGACAGAAATTGCTTCCACTGAATAAGGAGACGTCTTTTCTCTGCGTGAAGCCTCTGCTTGCAATGCAATTTCCTGTAGATGAAGCAGCGCGAAGGAAAGAGGAGCAAAGCAAACCAATCTGTTTCTTTATAATGGGTGCGTTGATGAGGCCTTATGAAAGTAAATAAAGTACCTGTAAAACACTAGGACATTTCTTTGAAAATAGCCCATGAATTTACCATAATGTTTACCTCAGCCTGAAAGCTAAGGCCATGAATATAATTAGGACTTGCTGAAGGAATCCAGACCATGGGTGAGGCGGAGTATAAGTACTGTGCAGGGAGAAGGGAGCAGCCAGAGTGGTCAGGTAGGAATGTTAATTACCTCTTGAATAGACCCCTGAGGAGATTCTTTAGGGCCTCTCCATTCTTTGGGGGGGAGTGTGACTCAGTGATGGAAATGAGATGTTAACAATAAACTTTTACCACTAGAAATAAACTATGGTTGAATTCAGCAGATTCAAGGAATCCAAGCAGGGAGGCAAACAGGGCTGAAACGGGGCTGGGTGACCCATAGTCTATAGCGAAGGGAGATAACCACTGGTTGGTAGGTGAAGTGTGCTGACACAGATTTGAGGATATTTGCAGCTGTACCTCTATGGCAACAGTCTTGTCAAACAACATTTTCTCACTGCATTAAATAGGTTAAAAAATAAAGTTATAGAACACAGTATGCACACACTCAAAAAAACTATCCCAACAATATACAAATTTACTGGCTTTGTGCAGTCAAAAGCAGTTGTGATTATTCCCAGACTCAAGACACACACACATATGTACATATATACATATATATTTTTTATTATCTTTATTTATTGGATAGAGATAGCCAGAAATCAAGAAATCAAGAGGGTAGGGGAGAGATAGAGAGGGAAAGAGACAGAGGGACACCTGCACCATAGCACTTCACACTGCAGATGGGGACCTGAGGCTTGAACCCAGGTCCTTGAACATTATAGCATGTGTGCTCAACCAGGTGCACCACCACCCGGCCCCAAGACATTTCTCTAGTATGAATAAGTATAATGGTAGAGCAAACGTAAGGACAGTGGTTCCAAAAATTCTTGAATTTATGGGGCAGTAGCACATGCAGTTGAGTTTAGATGTTACAATCACAAGGACCCAGGTTCAAACCTTGGTCCCCATTTGCAAGGAGGATGCTTCACAAATAGTGAAGCAGACCTGAAGTTATCTCGCTTTCTCTCCCTCTCTACCTCTCCCTCACCTCTCCGTTTGTATCTGTTTTATCAAATTTTTGAGGGGAGCAATAGATTTGTCATGTAGGCAGAGCCCTGGCAATAACCTTGGGGCAAGAAACAAATAAATAAATAAAAATTTTAATTCTTACAAGTCCAAGTAATCAAGAATTTCAAATAATTTATGTATATTCCTCTTCTTGGTACTTCTTCAAAGCATGTTTCTATTAAGAACTTGTGTTTCTAGATCTTATAAAGATTTATAAGTGATTTTTATCTAGATTGCCTCAGATGAGCCTCCCTCTAAGTGTGTAAATCATTTTAACTGAGGCTGATGAGATTTAAACAGTGAATTTAAGGTCCATGTATGCTCCAGCTCCCAGGGGAATTCTCCAGTCAGGGCATCACTGAGTCATTCTGCCAAGGTGAATAGTTGGATGCTGGGTGCACACTGCCAGGGCCCAGGAATACCAGTTCACACATGACATGGGCTCAGTGGAAATTAGACGAGAAAGGACAAGTTTCCTCCACTCATTGTGTGAAAGTACAAACTAAAGGAATGTTGAGTTCTCACTCATGAAGACTTTGTTAACTGACTGTTAACGTGTCGTTTTATATCAAGTTAATGGACAGATTGCATGGAAAGTCTACCATTCTGCTGGAGAACCATGCCTGCGCAGTGTAAAACAAAGAAAATTCCTACAAACATAAGAGGGCCCTGTTTTAAAAAGATCATGCCGGGGAGGTAAGATGGCGACGGCCTGAGAAGTCGCTTAACAGCGAGTGCTCTGATAGCATCGTCGGCAAAGGTAGGATTTTCTGCCTTTAGCAGGCCAGTCAATAAGGGGGAGGGCACCAAAGAAGTTATTACAGTTTAATTTGGGTTAACAATTAGAGCAAAGGTGACACGGACTAGCGGGGCTCCAGAATTCCCAGGCGGCGCCAGGCAAGGCGAGTACGCCGGGCATTGTCCTCCGCCCGCCCGGGAAGGCGGCTCCTCCGCCGGTTGCAGAGCGCGGCGGGCAGAGGACCCGGAGAGAGCACTTTAGCTCGGGGGCTGCCTCTTGGGAGTTGCCAGGGTCCACCGCGACCCTAAGGGTGGATCCAAAGACTTCTTGAGTATAGCTCTCATTGGATCAAAGGACTTGGAGCTAGTGTTCATTTTTGAGAAATCCTTTAAAAAAGTCTGGAGGGCGGGGTTTCCCGGAAGATGGCGCCCGGAGAAGCAGAAGCGGTTAGCCTTTGAGCTCCGGACACATCTCGTGTAAACAATAGGATTTTCTGCCTTTAGCAGGCCATCCAATAAGGGGCCATAACGGTCATACCAAGGATGTTTCTATAACTTAATTTGGGTTAAGAATTAGAGTAGGGGAAAAAATTCTTTTTTCTTCCTTTTAATTTTCAAGCATACATCCTTCCCGCCGCCCCCCCTCCCCCCATAAGCAGTGCCTGGGACCAGCTACTAGCAGGATACCCCATACCACCAAACAGGGTTTTTTTTGTTTGTTTGTTTGTTTTTTTTTTTTTTTTTTTTTTTCCTTTTTCCTTTTTTTTTTTTTTTTTAATTCACTGATACACATTTGGGAAGTTCCTCGCACTGCTCTTTAATTACAACTCTTCTTCCTATCTTCTCCTTTTTCTCTCTCTTATCTCTCTCAATCTCTCTCTTTTTTTTTCTTTTTCTTTTTTTTTTTTTTTTTAATCTTGTCATACACTTCTTTCTTCTTTGCCTTTCTGAATTTCTGAATTACTTTGGGGAAGAAATCTGACCCAGAGTGGACTCTCTATGTGTGTATCTCTGCTCTAGTTCCCTTTACACTCTTGTTACCCTTAGAATATACACTGGATAGTAGATTTGCATAACTGTCTATTCTTGCTATCCTCTCTTCCTTTTCTCTTTCTTCACTGGGATTTGGTTACTATTTTTTCACGGACTGGAGAAATTGTTTGGCTAACTGGTAACGATTAAACTCCTTCAATACTTACTTCAGTTGCTACGGTTATTCCGGAGGTTGGTGAGTGCAATTGTCATAAAGGTATTTAGTACAGTGTTACTTGTGCTCAAAAAACAACAACTGAGGAACAACAGAACATTAAAAAAAAAAAAAAAAGAGAGAAACACATAAATTAAAAAAAAAATGGGTAGATTAAAAACAAATAAAACTGCTACCCCAATGAATGAAGACAAGAGCCCAGAAGAAACCACAAATCAGTCAGAAGTAACCATAGATAAGAAAAGTATGCAAGCAATAATAAACTTATTAATCACAGAAATGAAAACAACATTGGAGGAAAGAAATGGCAGTATTAGGGAAACAACAGTTGAGACTCCCAAGGAAAATACTGATTATCTTGAGACAATTAGAGAACTGAAAGCTGAAATAGCTGTAATGAAGAAAGAAGCTGAGGCAAGGGAAAGCAGACTAACAGAAGCAGAAAACAGAATTAGTCAGACAGAGGATGAGTTAGAGAAAACTAAGAAAGAGGTGAAAGAGCTTAAAAAGAGATTGAGAGACACTGAAAACAACAACAGAGACATATGGGATGATCTCAAAAGAAGTAACATTCGTATAATTGGCCTGCCAGAGGAAGAAAGAGAGGAAGGAGAAGCAAACATCCTAGAGGAAATAATACAAGAAAATTTCCCAGACCTGAATAACAGAAAGGATATCAAGGTGCAAGAGGCCCAGAGAGTACCAAACAGAATCAACCCAGACCTGAAAACACCAAGACACATCATAGTCACAATGAGAAGAAGTAAGGATAAAGAAAGGATCCTAAAGGCTGCAAGAGAGAAACAAAAAGTCACATACAGGGGAAAACCCATAAGACTTTCTGCAGATTTTTCAACTCAAACTCTAAAAGCCAGAAGGGAGTGGCAAGATATCTATCGAGCCCTGAATGAAAAAGGGTTTCAACCAAGGATTATATATCCTGCTAGACTTTCATTCAAGCTAGATGGAGGGATCAAAACCTTCTTAGACAAACAACAGTTAAAGGAGGCAACTATCACCAAGCCGGCCCTGAAAGAGGTATTAAAAGACCTCTTATAAACAAGAACATCACTATAATACTTGTAATATATCAGAGCAAACAAATTGTTTCTTAGAACAATGGCACTACAATACATTAAATCCATAATATCAATAAATGTCAATGGCTTAAACTCACCCATCAAAAGGCACAGGGTGGGGGGATGGATCAGAAAACATAACCCAACCATATGCTGCTTGCAAGAATCACATCTGTCACAACAAGATAAACACAGACTTAAAGTGAAAGGATGGAAAACTATCATACAGGCTAACGGTCCACAAAAAAGGGCAGGAACAGCCATTCTCATCTCAGACACGATAGATTTTAAATTAAATAAAGTAATAAAAGATAGGCAAGGACATTACATAATGATAAGAGGATCAATCAGCCAAGAAGACTTAACAATTATTAACATCTATGCACCCAACGAGGGACCATCTAAATACATTAAACACCTATTGAAACAATTTCAAAAATACATCAATAGTAATACAATAATAGTGGGAGACTTCAATACCCCACTCTCACACTTAGACAGATCAACAAAGAAGAGAACCAATAAAGATATAAGAGAATTGAATGAAGAGATTGACAGACTAGACCTCTTGGACATTTTCAGACTCCTCCACCCCAAAAAACTGGAATACACCTTCTTTTCAAATCCACATAACACATACTCAAGGATAGACCACATGTTAGGCCACAAAGACAGCATCAATAAATTCAAGAGCATTGAAATCATCCCAAGTATCTTCTCAGACCACAGTGGAGTAAAACTAACTTTTAACAACAAACGGAAAATTATTAAAAGACATAGAATTTGGAAACTAAACAACACGCTCCTTAAGAACCACTGGGTCAGACACTCACTCAAACAGGAAATTCAAATGTTCCTGGAAACTAATGAAAATGAAGACACAACCTATCAAAATATTTGGGACACAGCTAAAGCAGTACTGAGAGGGAAACTTATAGCTATACAATCACATATTAAACACCAAGAAGAAGCCCAAATGAACGAACTTACTACACACCTCAAGGACTTAGAGGAAGAGGAACAAAGGAACCCTAAAGCAACCAGAAGGACAGAAATCACTAAAGTTAGAGCAGAAATAAACAACATCGAAAATAAAAGAACCATACAAAAGATCAATGAAGCCAAATGTTGGTTCTTTGAAAGATTAAACAAAATTGACAAACCCCTAGCCAGACTCACCAAACAAAAAAGAGAGAAGACTCAAATTAATAGAATTGTAAACGATACAGGAGATATCACAACTGACACCACAGAAATCCAGAGAATTCTGCGAAACTTCTATAAAGAACTATATGCCACCAAGCTAGAGAATCTGGAAGAAATGGAACAATTCCTAGAAACCTATGCACTTCCAAAACTGAACCAAGAAGAACTACAAAATCTAAATGCACCAATCACAGACAAAGAAATTGAAACCGTTATTAAGAATCTCCCCAACAACAAAAGTCCTGGACCAGATGGCTTCACAAACGAATTCTACAAAACTTTCAGGAAACAGTTAATACCCATACTTCTTAAGCTATTCCATAAGATTGAAGAAACAGGAATACTCCCTTCCACCTTTTATGAAGCCAACATCACCCTGATACCAAAAGCTGATAGGGACAGAACAAAAAAGGAAAACTACAGACCAATATCTCTGATGAACATAGATGCCAAAATATTAAACAAGATCTTGGCCAACCGGATACAGCAACACATCAAAAAGATTGTTCATCATGACCAAGTGGGATTCATCCCAGGAATGCAAGGCTGGTTCAACATCCGTAAATCAATCAATGTCATTCATCACATCAATAAAAGCAAAGCCAAAAACCACATGATTATCTCAATAGATGCAGAGAAAGCCTTTGACAAAATCCAACACCCATTCATGCTCAAAACTCTACAAAAAATGGGAATAGATGGGAAATTCCTCAAGATAGTGGAGTCTATATATAGCAAACCTACAGCCAACATCATACTCAATGGAGAGAAGCTGAAAGCATTCCCCCTCAGATCAGGGACTAGACAGGGCTGCCCACTGTCACCGTTACTCTTCAACATAGTATTGGAAGTTCTTGCCATAGCAATCAGGCAAGAGAAAGAAATCAAAGGGATACAGATTGGAAGGGAAGAAGTCAAGCTCTCACTATTTGCAGATGATATGATAGTATACATAGAAAGACCTAAAGAATCCAGTAGAAAATTACTGGAAGTTGTTAGGCAATATAGCAAGGTATCAGGCTACAAAATCAATGTACAAAAATCAGTGGCATTTCTTTATGCAAACACTAAATCTGAAGAAGAAGACATCCAGAAATCACTCCCATTCACTGTTTCAGCAAAATCAATCAAATACCTAGGAATAAAGTTGACCAAAGAAGTGAAAGACTTGTATGCTGAAAACTATGAGTCGCTACTCAAGGAGATAGAAACTGATACCAAGAAATGGAAAGATATCCCATGCTCATGGATTGGAAGAATAAATATCATCAAAATGAACATTCTCCCCAGAGCCATATACAAATTTAATGCAATACCCATCAAAGTTCCACCAAGCTTCTTTAAGAGAATAGAACAAACACTACAATCATTTATCTGGAACCTGAAAACACCTAGAATTGCCAAAACCATCTTGAGGAAAAGAAACAGAAATGGAGGCATCACACTCCCAGACCTTAAACTATATTATAAAGCCATCATCATCAAAACAGCATGGTACTGGAACAAAAATAGGCACACAGACCAGTGGAACAGAATTGAAAGCCCAGAAGTAAATCCCAACACCTATGGGCATCTAATCTTTGATAAGGGGGCCCAAAGGATTAAATGGAAGAAGGAGGCTCTCTTCAATAAATGGTGCTGGGAAAACTGGGTTGAAACATGCAGAAGAATGAAATTGAACCACTTTATCTCACCAGAAACAAAAATCAACTCCAAATGGATCAAAGACCTAGATGTCAGACCAGAAACAATCAAATACTTAGAGGAAAACATTGGTAAAACACTTTCCCATCTACACCTCAAGGATATCTTCGATGAATCAAACCCAATTGCAAGGAAGACCAAAGCAGAAACAAACCAATGGGACTACATCAAATTGAAAAGCTTCTGCACATCCAAAGAAACTATTAAACAAACAGAGAGACCCCTCACAGAATGGGAGAAGATCTTTACATGCCAGACATCAGACAAGAAACTAATCACCAAAATATATAAAGAGCTCAGCAAACTTAGCCACAAAAAAGCAAATGACCCCATTCAAAAATGGGCAGAGGAAATGAACAAAACACTCACCACAGAGGAGATCCAAAAGGCTAACAAACATATGAAAAACTGCTCTAGGTCACTGATTGTCAGAGAAATGCAAATTAAGACAACACTAAGATACCACCTCACTCCTGTAAGAATGGCATACATCAAAAAGGACAGCAGCAACAAATGCTGGAGAGGATGTGGGGACAGAGGAACCCTTTTACATTGCTGGTGGGAATGTAAATTGGTACAGCCTCTGTGGAGAGCAGTCTGGAAAACCCTCAGAAGGCTAGACATGGACCTTCCATATGACCCAATAATTCCTCTCCTGGGGTTATACCCCAAGGACTCCATAACACCCAACCAAAAAGAGGTGTGTACTCCTATGTTCATAGCAGCACAATTCATAATAGCTAAAACCTGGAAGCAACCCAGGTGCCCAACAACAGATGAATGGCTGAGAAAGCTGTGGTATATATACACAATGGAATACTATGCAGCTATCAAGAACAATGAACTCACCTTCTCTGACCCATCTTGGACAGAGCTAGAAGGAATTATGTTAAGTGGACTAAGTCAGAAAGTTAAAGATGAGTATGGGATGATCCCACTCATCAACAGAAGCTGACTTAGAAGATTTGAAAGGGAAACTAAAAGCAGGACCTGATCAAATTGTAAGTAGGGCACCAAAGTAAAAACCCAGTGGTGAGGGGTAGACATGTAGCTTCCTGGGCCAGTGGGGGGTGGGAATGGGCGGGAGGGATGGGTCACGGTCCTTTGGTGATGGGAATGGTGTTTATGTACACTCCTAGCAAAATGTAGTCATATAAATCAGTAGTTAATTAATATGAGAGGGGGAAATCAATTGTATGTCTCAAAGGTTCTCAAAAGACAAACTGAATCTTTTTAATAGATAGGCTACGTATTTGATATGCGGACTCTCTCAAAAGCCTAGACCAAGTAGATTAGAAGCTTCCAATAGCACAGCTATATACAAGATACTGGGTACTGTACAGCAAACCATAACAAAGGGACTTTTCAACGTTAACCCAATTAACAAATAATGTGTGGGTAATATTAACTATTGATTGTCTTTTTGAACCCTAAGACAGCAGGAACCTCACATCTTCATTATAGAGCCCCTACTTCCCCCAGTCCTGGCACCCTTGGATAGGGCTCACTTTCCCGTATGCTTCTCCCAATCCATACCAAATAATATTGCATCCGCCGATCACAACCTAACCAAAGCAACGATTGCCATCTCAACATGCTTCACCTCAGAGTGTATCCAGAGACTTCACGTGTGGAATGACAACCCTTCAGCTTCATTACTCGGGTGAGACCTTTCCTTTTATAGTACACTCTAATTTCATCTCAGGTAGTTCACTTTCTAACAAAGTCCCATAACCTAGACATATACCAGTTTCTGTGAGAGAGAGCGTATGTGCACACGTATCCATAAACTACTGCAAAATATATACCTGAAAGCAGGATTACACTAGAGTTTGCAGTGAGTACCTCCCCAACACTTCCTCTCCACTATTCCAATCTTGGGATCCATGTTTGCTCAACAAATTGATTGGCTTTGTATGTTAACTCTCTTTTCAATCACCAGGTTCCAGATGCCACCAGGATGCTGGCTAGGCTTCCCTGGATTGAGGACCCCACCAATGTGTCCTGGAGCTCAGCTTCCCCAGAGACACACCTGACTAGGGAAAGAGAGAGGCAGACTGGGAGTATGGACCGACCAGTCAACACCCATGTTCAGCAGGGAAGCAATTACAGAAGCCAGACCTTCTACCTTCTGCAACCCTCAACGACCCTGGGTCCATGCTCCCAGAGGGCTAGAGAATGGGAAGGCTATCATGGGAGAGGGTGGGTTATGGGGATTGGGTGGTGGGAATTGTGTGGAGTTGTACCCCTCCTACCTTATGCCTTTGTTCACTAATCCTTTCTTAAATTAAAAATTTAAAAAAAAAAAAAAAAAAAAAAAAAGATCATGCCACAGATTGCGAGGCAGAGAGATGAAATGTGTCCCTTATTGCAATGTTGATTTATTCATTATCACTATCTAGCCTTACTTAAGCCTCTTTGGTAATGTTTTCCTTATTATTTTTTTTTTTACTTTTTTAAAAGTTGATTTAATAATGATCAACAAGGCCATAAGATGAGAGGGGTACAATTCCAACCACCAGAGTTCTGTATTACATCCCCTCCATTGGAAGCTTTCCTATTCTTTATCCTTCTAGGAGCATGGGCCCAGGGTCATTATGGGATGCAGAAGATGGAAGGTCTGGCTTCTGTAATTGCTTCTTCACTGGACATGGGTATTATTACGGCAGTTCAATCCATACTCCTAGCCTGTTTCTATCTTTCCATAATGGGGCAGAGCTCTGGAGAGATGGGGTTCCAGGATACATTGGTGATGTTGTCTGTCCAGAGAAGTCAGGTTGGAGTCATGGAAGCATGTACAACTGTTGGCTAAAAAAAGACTTAAGATATAAAGCAGAACAAATTTACAGTCAACAAATACTGTTGACTGTAAACCTCATCAATTTGATTTGGTCTGGGGCCCATATAGCTTAGGAGCTTATGTATTTCTACATCCCTCTAGATGGAACATTCTCTACCATTGTTGATCCAAGTTGAGGGCAGGGTCCTATGGGGGCCCCACAAAGGGGTCTATTGTGTTGTTCCTGATAGAAATGACTGGTAACAATGGATTTATCTGAGAGGGATTTATCTGAGATCTAGGCCCATCATGTCTGTTTGGGAATCTCAGGACTCCCCGAATAGGGCTCCAGCTGATGGGGTGGCCTGACAGTGACTAAAGAGTCATCATTAAAGTTTGCCAGTCTCTTGTCCTTATTCAGCTTTTTGCAGTCCTTTCTTTGCTAAGGTTAAATTTGGAGTGAGTGAACTATAATAGGATGCAAGTGAGGAAGGTATCTAAGTCTAAGTAGACACTATTTCATTATGAACTTTATACTAACTCACTGCAGACTATTGTGTGCTTTTGCTCTCAGGTATATATTTTGCCCTAGTTTATGGATACATGTGAATATATGCTCTCTCTCACAGGACCTGGTCTATATCTATGTTTTGGGACTTTGTTAAGAAGTGAACCGCCTTGAATGGAATTAGAGAATACTATGAAAAGAGAGTTCTCACCCGAGTAATGAAGCTGAAGGGTTGACATTCCACACCTGAAGTCTCTGGATATAATATGAACTGAAGCATGCTGAGGTGGTACTCATGGTGTTGATTAGGTTGGGATCAGCAGATGTAATATCATTTGGTATGAATTGAGAGAAGCATGCAGGAAAGTGCGCCCCGCCCTAGAGGTTCCAGGACTAGGGGAAATATAAGCTCTTATGAGGAAATGTGAGGTTCCTGATCTCTTAGGGTTCAAGAAAACAATAGATATTGTTATAACCACATTATTTGGTAATTGGGTTAACTTTGAAAAATCCCTTTGTTAGGATTTACTGTATCATACACATCACCATAATTTGTGTCCTTTGACATTATTTGTATATAGCTGTGCTGATTGCTTCTGTTCTCCCTGGTTTAGGCTTTTGAGAGAGTCAGCATATCAAAGACTCAGCCTATGTTTTAAAAAGACTCAGTCTGTGTTTTAAAAAGTTTGAGACATACAGTCAATTTTTCCCTTCTCATATTAATTAAATAGTGATTTATATGACTACAAATTAAGGAGTATACACAGACACCATTCCCACCACCAAAAGACTGTGTCCCATCCCACCTTCCCCCCCACCCCCACTGCCCCAGGGAAGCCGAATATCCACCCTCACCCTCACCCCAGGGTTTTTACTTTGGTGCCCTACTCCAGATTTAGTCAAATCCTGCTTTTAGTTTCCCTTTCTGTTCTTCTTTCTCAACTTCTGTTGATGAGTGGGATCATCCATACTCATCTTTATCTTTCTGACTTAGCTCACTTAACATAATTGCTTCTAGCTCCATTCAAGATGGGTCTGCTAAGGTAGGTTCATTGTTCTTAATAGCTACATAGTATTCCATTGTATAATACCACACTTTCTCAGTCAATCATATGTTGTTGGGCACCTGGGTTGCTTCCAGGTTTTAGCTTTATGAATTTTACTGCTGTGAACATAGTTTTACACATATCTTTTTGGTTGGGTGTTATGGAGTCCTTGGGGTATATCCCCAGGAGAGGAATTACTGGGTCCTATGGAAGGTCCATGTCTAGCCTTGTGAGAGTTCTCCAGACTGCTCTCCACAGAGGCTGGACCAATTTACATTCCCACCAGCAATGTAAAAGGGTTCCTCTGTCCCCACAGTCTCTCCAGCATTTGTTGCTGCTGTCCTTTTTGATGTATGCCATTCTCACAGGAGTGACGTGGTATCTTAGTGTTGTCTTTATTTGCATTTCTCTGACAATCAGCGACCTGGAGCAATTTTATGTGTTTGTTAGCCTTTTGGATTTCTTCTGTAGTGAATGTTCTGTTAATATCTTCTGCCCATTTTTGGATGGGGTCATTTGCTTTTTTCTTGCTAAGTTTGCTGAAATGTTTTCCTTTCTTATGATCTATTACTGGTTTTCCTTTGTACTATCTGGTTTATGCACTTTTGATGGAAAACATTTTAAAAAAAAAGTAAAAAGCAGAGAAAAGCCTATGTACCATAGACCTGAGAGAATAAATGATCTGTGAGACAAAAGAGTATAAAGAGATAGATAAGAATATATATGTTCTTGTGTGTGAATATGTATATATATAATGAAAAATATGCGATAAGCCGGTTTCTTGAGTAAAATGGATGCAGGAACTGTTGATATTTAGGGTACAGAAAATTTTATGAAATTCTGCAATTCTTATGCAATTCACTAAACATATATTAATTTAACATGGATACAACTAACTATGGTACTAGTAGCCTTAAAAAATAGAAGACAGCAAATGAGAACTCACTGGGACCTTAAGGAGAATATAATTTTGTAATTTTTATTAGTGAGTTATTAATGATCAACAAGTTGTAAAATAACAGGGGTACAATTCCATATAGTTCCCAGCACCGGATTTCCATATCCCCTCCCTTCCATTGGAAACTTCCTTGTTCTTTATTCTTCTGAGAGTATAAACCAAAACATTTTATGGGGTGCAGAAGTTGGAAGGTCTGGCTTCTGTAACTGCTTCTCCACTATACATGGATGTTGGCAGGTCGATCCATACCCCCAACCTGTTTCTATCTTTCCCTAGAGTGTGTGGTAGGGCTCAGGGGAGGTGAGACTTGGAAAACACTGGTGATGTCATCTGTCCATGGGAGTCAGGAGGGCTTCATAGTAGCATCTGCAACTTGGCTGAAAGGCAGAAAGATATAAAGCAGGACAAATTGTTGAATAAGCAGGAAACCAAAAAGTAGAAATGGAGCAGATGATTTTAGAGGTGTTCAAGTGGGAAGAAGCTAGGAAGTCTATTTTAGGTATGTTTCCAGGGGCCTATGGCTTTAGTAATTTTTGCTTGAACCTGATAGCTAACATACAGGTGGACTAAAAATATTGTTTGGGGAGATGGTAACAAAGTTGAGAATAAGACTAGAAAGCTGAATTAGGGTAGAGAGTAGTTACCAAACAAAAGGAAAGTATATAAATAACATTAACTGTTACCCCATGAGTCTGACCTAGGGCCCATATATATTCATATTTAGCACAGAAACCTGTGTAACCTAATCCCTGTCAGTAGAGGTCACAGTCCATGATCACAGCTGGGAATATTCCAAGAAGGAGAATATAATTTATATAGGTTTCTGTCCTAAAATAACTATTCCTCTTCAGATTTTTCCTTGGATAAGAGCATGATATATACATGATGTGACCAAGGAAAAATGACAAAAATCTCCAGTAATTGCCTACATCTGTCCCTTCAGATTTATGTTATTGGATAAATGTTGATTTATAGGATTGTATTTGTTGGAAGGTATGTTTGCACATTTCCCAAAAATAGATGTCATATTTTTATCTTCCTTCTTAAATTCAGTCTTCTAAATTGGTTTTTTATTTAATTTTTTTAAATAAACTTAGCCTGTAACATGTATTGTAAACAGCTGTGATTCTTTTGAAGACAGATGGCTATGCAAACTGCTACAATCTCTTGCTGAACAAGTAAAGCAATTTCTACAGTGACTAGCTGGGATCAATTTCAAAATGACCACAAGGTAACCTAAGTCTGATATACACACACAAAAAAAATTATCTAAAGCTAATCTGAAAATGCCTTCACTGTTTTCCCCATAAAGAGGTAGGGTCTGTATTTGCAGTCTTGAATCTAAGCTTTGTCATATAATCTACTTCAACAATAAGATATATGAAAATATTACACAAGTCAAGGGTTGAAAAAGACTTGCATGTGGGTGTTTGCCAATCTTGCTGGGACCTTTCGAGCAAGCCCAGACTAGCATGATGAATGATGCCACGTGGATAAAGGTCCCAGTGGTCTTAGTCATTCGTGTATTCAGAAGAGGCCCTCATAGGAAGGACCTCCTTGACCATTCAAACTCTTATCAAGTTCATTCACAGAAATACAAAAGATAATGAGTGCCTTTCTCTTCAGTCACTAAGTTTTGGAGTAATGTGTTAACTAGCAAAAGCTAACTAATACCTTGGTTTAAAGGGGCTTCCATAGCCACAAGAGTCTTCAGAAACATTTCTTTGGTGACCTGTTTAGAGAGTTACTAGCCCTATGCTCAAAAGACCTCCAAGACTTTGAAACACTTTATGTGTAAGCAGTTAACTTTTTACTAGGGGAAAAAAAAATTCAAATGATGAAATGAAGGGAAAAAACAAGTGCTAAAGGTAATAGAGGTCCTAAAGATAACCCAGGAAGTAAACTGTGCTATGATTGGTCTTTCTCCCTCCTTCTCCGCCTTCTCGGCATGGAAAAATGTCAAAGGAGCAGTGAAATCATTCCTGTATAAGACCAGAGCTCTTAAACACACACACACACACACACACTCCTCCAACTGCAATTTTAAAAAAAAGCGCAGGTGGCGTAAAGCACAAGGACCAGCGGAAGGATCCCGGTTCGAGCCCCCAGCTCCCCACCTGCAGGGGAGTCACTTCACAGGCGGTGAAGTAGGTCTGCAGGTGTCTGTCTTTCTCTCCCCCTCTCTGTCTTCCCCTCCTCTCTCCATTTCTCTCTGTCCTATCCAACAACAATGACATCAATAATAACTACAACAATAAAAAAGGGCAACAAAAAGAATAAATAAATAAATAAATAAATAAATAAATAAATAAATAAAATTAAAGAATTAAAAAAAATTAAAAGCAGAAATTTTATCAGAGGCCTCTTGGCTGGCATTTCTCTTCAAATGTACGCTCAAACTGACACTTCACTCCACCTTCCTTCTCCACTCACCAACTATTTCTTCTTTAGAAAAGTAAAGTTACCATCTGTCAAGGTGGTTTTTATATATATATATTTCTGAATTGTGAATGTCTCTGACTGATACATATGTGAGAATGTAAATAAAAAATCCGTTTTTTAACAAAACATAGTCTAAAGTTTCTGTAATCAGATCATATTCAAAGTAATATCACAAAGTTATAAGATATTCTGAATAAATAGAATAAGCATGCCACAGTGTTAACTTCATAAAAAGCTGAGAAGAAAAAATAACAAACCACTAAATCAACAAAACATGAAGGAGTGAGGAAATATGTTCATGTTAGGAAATTATGCCTAGAATAATAGACTGAAAACAGATACTGTTTTTCAAAGGTGATATAATTTAGATCGCACTAAAAAGAAACACATGGCAAGGATTTTAAGCATGCACATATAAGAGCTTGTATAAATCTCCTCAACAATATAAAAACCAAGGAATATTTATTCACAAAATATGTACATAGAGGTAATAAAATATTGAGTACAAGAGGTGTCATATCAGATTAAAAAAGTGACTAAAATAGTTAAATAAGGAGGTAAAGACATAAATATAAACTATTTTCCTTACCTAATTAGCAACTATTAAAATAAAGCTAATCTACAGTAAGTCCCAGGGAAGTAAGCTAACTAATATTAACCACATTGCAATGTGAATTAATTGTCCAAGAGTTATAATTGTAATACAGGTCAATAAAGTGCAATTATACCTTATACAATTGTATAAATTATGTTGTCATCCTAATGTTTCTTTTTTTAAACTACCTTTTTTTTAACATTTTATTTATTTATTTATTTATTCACTTCTGTTGCCCTTATTATTTTATTGTTGTCATCGTTGTTGGACAGGACAGAGAGAAATGGAGAGAGGAGGGGAAGACAAGCTAGAGGAGGAGAGAAAGACAGACACCTGCAGACCTGCTTCACCACTTGTGAAGTGACTCCCCTGCAGGTGGGGAGCCGGGGGGCTGTGATACCACCTGACTCCCTCAACCTTCCTTAGTATTCTGACTACCATGCAATGCATAGCAGCATTTCAGAGGGAAAAAATGTGCTTTATTACAGATTCTTTAGTATGGCATCTTCTGGTTTTAATTTTCCCCATTACCCATACCAGATCAAACTATCCAGCCTTCCATGCATAATGACACACTCTTTAACACTCTCATCACTTTTGCACAGACTATTTTTCTATGGCCAGCATTTCACAACCAGACACATTCATAGACGTACATTTACACACATGCACACCCACACACCTGCCTTGTATTGAAGCTCTAATGGTTCCACAAAATAGAGTCAGACCACTTTTCCACCATTTTTCTTTTCTTCTCTTTACTTTATTTCTCTCTTTCCTTTTCTCTCTTTGATAGGTCAGAGAGAGAGAAGGAGAAAGATACCTGCAGCATTTGTTCAGCCATTCATGAAGTTTCTCTCCACAGGTAGGACCTGGGACTTAAACCTTGGTTCTTGCAAATGATAATATATGTGCTTTACTAGGCATGCCAGCATTCAGCCCCTCAACCATTTTTATTTTAAGAAAATAACAATTCTAGTCTCTACACATTTTTCTCCATGAGATTTTAAGATCCTCACAACAATTTTGTATCTTCTTCTATATTCTCCAGGTTCAGCCCAACCTAGAATGCAATGGGTGCTTAATAAATAGTGGATAAAGAATAAACAAATAATGGGGGTCGGGGAGTAGCGCAGCGGGTTAAGCTCATGTGGCACAAAGAGCAAGGATGGGTATAAGGATCCTGGTTCAAGCCCGGACTTCCCAACTGCAGGGAGGTCACCTTACAAGTGGTGAAGCAGGTCTGCCGGTGTCTATCTTTCTCTCCTCCTCTAGGATGTCTTCTCCTCCTCTCTCCATTTCTCTGTCCTATCCAACAACAATAACATCAATGGCAACAATAAGGGCAACAACAAGGGCAAGAAAATTGGGGAAATGGCCTCCAGGAGCAGTGGATTCGTGGTGCTCCGAGCCCCAGCAATCACCTTGAAGGAAAAAAAAAAAAAAAGAAGAATGAATTAAAAAAATGCTGTAAAAAAAAGATCAAGAAAAAATCAGAGTGCCGAAATTATCCTTTCTCATCTTAGTAAGCTAAAGCAACAAGCCTTCTGAATCCACCGATTTCTCCTGTTAAATAAGAAGGCTGACTTGTATTATCTAGAGGCCTCTTATATAGCAGCAATAAGAAAGAAATAACATTGTTGAATTCCTAAATGTGAAGCATAGCTTTACACACACATTAACTATAACCTCGTCTTTCTTTTTTTCCCCCCTCCAGGGTTATTCTAGGGCTTGGTGTCTGCACTACCAAGCCACTGCTCCTTTTTTTTTTTTCTTCGATTTTTTGGATAGGACAGAAAAAAAAAAACTGACAGATGAGGGGGAGATAGAAAGACATCTGCAGATATACTTCACCATTTGTGAAGTGACACCCCCACCCTTGAAGGTGGGGAGCTGGGGGTTCAAACCAGGTTCCTTGAGCAGGTTCTTGTGCACTGTACGACGTGCGCTTAACCTGGTGCACCACCACCCAGCTCCCTTAACTATAATCTTTTCAAACTATAGTCTTTTCAATACTTCAATGAAACTGGTCCTTTTTATTTTCGTTTTACAAAAGGAATGAATGAAGAAAGAAAGAAAGAAAGAAAGAAAGAAAGAAAGAAAGAAAGAAAGAAAGAGAGAGAGAGAGGAAGGAAGGAAGGAAGGAAGGAAGGAAGGAAGGAAGGAAGGAAGGAAGGAAGGAAGGAAGGAAGGTTGGAAGGAAGGAAGAAGGAAAGAGGAAAGAAACCAAAATTCAACTGAAATTAACTGAAGGCTGCATGGATAATAAAGTTAGGATTCATGCCCAGGTCTAATCTAGTTCCAAAGCCTGTATTACTTCCCCCTCCAGGACACTAGTAATGGAATATGTTGGCATCTTTTAGGCATAAGATAAGTATTAAGATTAACCACTTTTGTGTACAAGTGGATTAGTTATCCACTTGTGTACACATGATTTCCATGTTCTCTAAGAACAGCAATAATTTAGTCACTCTGTTCTGGGCTCTAAGTGCAGAAACCACACCAGTCATTACTGAAATCCACTTGAGAGTCTGTCAGTCAACTTTTCCCTAAAGCAGACTGAGACTCACAGGATTTTCTCACTTCCCAGTTAAAATAAAACTTCTGGGGGTCGGCGGTAGCGCAGTGGGTTAAGCACATGTGGTGGGAAGAGCAAACATTAGCATAAGGATACCGCTTCCAGCCCCGGGCTCCCCACCTGCAGGGGAGTCTTTTCACAAGTGGTGAAGCAGGTCTGCAGGTGTCTGTCTTTCTCTCCTCCCTCTCTGTCTCCCCTCCTCTCGCTATTTCTCTCTTTCCTATCCAAAAATGACGACATCAATAGCAACAACAACAATAACTACAACAACGATTAAAAAGGGGGGCAAGAAAAGGAAAATAAATAAACCTTCTGTTAGCAAGTGTCAGGAATGGTAAATCATTAAAATGTTGATGCTAGCAGGAGACATCATAGTGATTATAGAAAATGACCGGCTCCCCACCTGCAGAGGAGTCGCTTCACAGGCGGTAAAGCTGGTCTGCAAGTGTCTTTCTCTCCCCCTCTCTATCTTCCCCTCCTCTCTCCATTTCTCTCTGTCCTATCTAACAATGATGACATCAGTAACTACAACAATAATAAAAAAACAAGGTCAACAAAAGGGAAAATAAATAAATAAAATATATAAAAATGTTTAAAAATAAAATAAATAAAAAGTATTGTTGTTTTTGGTATTTTTTTATTATGGCAGCCTAGGAAAGTAACATATCAGCAGAATCTAAAATATCAGATTCTTTTGTTAGCATGTTACTGACTAAAAGAAAATGTACACAAAATAAATCACCCTAGATCAGTTCAACCAATGCAATACTGGCTGTAGTAAGCATATAAATGCAAATACCATAAGACAATTATAGGAGAAGGCAGTTCTTACCACACATACCTGACTCAACGTGTAATTTTTCTTAATGCCCCAGAAGTAAAGACTACCACTGTTGGGACCAGGTGGTGGCTCACGTGATTGAGGGCACACATTAAAGTGCACAGGGACCCAGGATCAAGCCCCTGGTCCCTACCTGCATGGAGAAAGCTTTACAAGTGGTGAAACAGGGCTGCAGGTGTGTCTGTCTGTCTTTCTCCCACTCTACTTCCTCCTCCCCTCTCAATTTCTCTCTGCCTCTATCCAGCAATAAATAAATAAAAATATAATTTTAAAAAAATTTAAAAGAGCACTACAGTTTTGTTTGTTGATGCACAGTTATGTCATGTTACATGAATTTTATAAGGACACTTTAATTTTAAAGAATTTATTGAGCATCTTACTATTAAGTAGAATATCAGTGTAAAAGGAGTTAGTGTTTTAATATGTAAAGCCAATGATCAAGGGTGGAGCTGGGGCTAAAGGTGATTGACTCTCAGTGAGAAGTAATTCATTATGTTTATACCCAAATCTAATTCAGTAAAAAAAAAAAAAGTCACCCCCTTCTAAGACCCAGGAAGCCCTATAGTCATCATGACAGGGTTAAACAGGGTTAAACACACGAAGCACCATAAAACTCAACAGCTCTTGCTTGATCAATTGTATTTCCATTCCTGTTACTTCATAAAATTTTTTTTAAAAGATTCAGGTTTGGGCTGAACTTTTATATTTGAATACAAGACTATCTACAGCTGTTGCTCTGCTGAGTCTATAAACACAATATGAGGGTAATGAAACACTTCTTTGTCAAAAATATTTTGAACAACTTCAATTTATTTGACTTAAGACCAAAGTTATATTCTCTTGGCCTAATTATTCACATAAAGGATGAAACATAACTGAGAAAGATGAAACATAATGTGTAATTGTAACATAAACATACCCATGATTCTGGGTATGGAAATCTGGGACTGAGGATACCAAACAGCTCAAGAGGAAAACTCACATTTCAGTTAAGCACCAAATTATAATTTGCTTTGTATGTCAGAACACTTCAAAGGCTTTGTTGATTCTTACATGAACCACAATGATTTTTCAAGTGGAACTGAAGGTTCAAATTTGGTTTGATGAGACCTTTGCTTCTTCTTGGCTAAGAAAGAAACAAATTTCCAACCAGCCAAGTTACTGCCAAGCATTCTTCTAATGGTTCTTTACAAAGAAGACATGTGTCTCTTTGTACAGAAGATAGAAAAGAAGCATCAATTTCTCAGTGAATATCTAGGACAGTGGCAACTCCCGACAGCTGCTTCCAGCTCTAGTCTGGACATCAGATCCCATTTGTTCTCACCCCAGATGTGACTGCCTCACAGAAGAATAAAGATGAGCATCAGCTGGGGCCCTATTCGGGGAGTCCCAAGATTCCCAAACAGACATGATGGGCCTAGACCTCGAATAAATCCCTCTCTCCATTGTTACCGGTCATCTCTATCAGTAACAACACAATAGAGTCCTTTGTGGGCCCCCATAGGACCTTGCCCTCAACTTGGATCAACAATGGTAGAGAATGTCCGGAGGATGGACAACATACTCTGTGCTACACCTAAGGAAGATGGGTCCATATTGGGGCAGCTTGGAATGTTCCTACTCATGACCACAGAATGTGAGCTCAAATCTACAGAGATGCAGAGGTCACATAGGCTCCTAAAGTGAATATGGGCTCCAGATCAAATCAAATTGATGGGGCTTATAGTCAACAGTATTTGTACCCCTTTCCCATATTAGAGAGCTACTCTCTTCCCTAATCCAGCTTTCCGTTCCTTTTCCATCTCCCCAGAAAATAACTTCGATCCACCTGCATATCAGATTTCAGACTCAGGAAAAAAAAACAGACTAGTAGAGCCACAAGCCCTTGGAATATAACTAAACTATGGCTACCAGCTACCTACAAGATGGAGGATCCCTTAACTCTTCATCTGCACTATTCCAGCCTTTAGGTCCATGATTGTTCAACAATATGTTTGGCTTTGTATGTTAACACTCTTTTCAGCCACCAGGTTCCAGATGCTAGCATGATGACAACCACACTTCCCTGGACAGACAACCCCACCAATGTGTCCTGGAGCTCTGCTTCCCCAGAGCTCCACCCGACTAGGGAAAGAGAGAGACAGGCTGGGAGTATGGATCCACCACTCTATGCCCATGTTCAGCAGAGAAGCAATTACAGAAGCCAGACCTTCCACCTTCTGGATCCCACAATGATCTTGGGTCCATACTCCCAGAGGGATAAAGAATAGGAAAGCTATCAGAGTAGGGGATGGGATACAGAGAGCTGGTGGTGGGAATTGTGTGGAGTTGTATCCCTCTTATCCTATGGTTTTGTTCATGTTTTCATAAATAAAAAAAGAAGAAAGATGAGGAGGCCTGTCTGAGTGAGCCTGAAGTTTGCTAAAAAGCAGCAAGGAAAGAAAGGGATAATAGTAGAAATGTTAAAATGTACTTGTAATACTTCTAAATTTTCATTTTTAAAGCTGTAGCAATTCACTTTCTGAAGTTGTCTAGTTTTAACTGATATTTTTTTTTAAACCAGAGCACTGCTCAGCAATGGTTTCTGGTGGTATTGAACCTGGGGCCTTTGGAGCCTCAGGTACTAGAGTCTGTTTGTATAACCATTATGTTATTAGCCCCCATACCGATGGATATCTAATTTTTTTACAAGGGGGGCATTAAGTGGAAAAAAAATTCTACTCAAAAAATAGTATTCTGGGGAGTCGATCGGTAGCACAGCAGGTTAAGCGCACCTGGCATGAAGCAAGGACCGGCAGAAGGATCCCAGTTCGAGACCCCGGCTCCCCACCTGCAGGGGAGTCACTTCACAGCAGTGAAGCAGGTCTGCAGGTGTTTTTCTCTCCCCCTCTCTGTCTTCCCCTCCTCTCTCCATTACTCTGTGTCCTAACAACAACAACATCAATAACAACAACGATAATAACTACAACAATATAAAACAAGGGCAACAAAAGGGAAAATAAATTTTTTTAAGTTTTTTAAAAATGCTAAGCTTAGTTATAATTATACCATTTTTCAGTCTTATCAGTGAAGTGTTTTATAACTTCACTATGTGAATCAAGTTTGAGATTAATATTGAAATTTTGCTGAAGTTTCACTTAAGTTAGTGATACCCCTGTAATCTTATAAACTTATAAGCCACTGTTAAATCACTGACGAAAAGTAAAACTTAACATATTAGAAATAAAACAAATAGGTGGTGGTTGTGTTTTGCAGAAAACTGAGAAATTTTACACATGTACCCATAACTATATTTACTATAAACCATTGATAACCCCCTATAATTTTTAAAGGCATCATGGAATAAAGTAATAAAATTCACTGAGTTTAAAAATAAAAATAAAATAATATTATACTAAAAATGAAATCACAATTCCATTAACATAAAAATTATGAGTTTTGATCATGAATTGAGTTTGCAAAGACCATTTTAGACTCAACGGTTGGCATATATTTTGTAATTAAAGGACATTAACTATGCTATATTTACTTCACTCTCATTTATTATTTGCATGAATCCAAAAGAGTGATCCAATGTTATGTAGTGACTTCTTTTTCTTTTCCTTTTTTTATTTATAAAAAGAAAACATTAACAAAACCATAGGATAAGAGAGGTACAACTCCATACAATTCCCACCACCAGATCTCTGTATCCCATCCCCTCCTCTGATAGCTTCCCTATTCTTTATCCCTCTGGGAGTATGGACCCAAGATCATTGTGGGATCCAGAAGGTGGAAGGTCTGGCTTCTGTAATTGCTTCTCTGCTGAACATGGGCATAGAGTGGTGGATCCATACTCCCAGCCTGTCTCTCTCTTTCCCTAGTCGGGTGGAGCTCTGGGGAAGCAGAGCTCCAGGACACATTGGTGGGGTTGTCTGTCCAGGGAAGTGTGGTTGTCATCATGCTAGCATCTGGAACCTGGTGGCTGAAAAGAGTGTTAACATACAAAGCCAAACATATTGTTGAACAATCATGGACCTAAAGGCTGGAATAGTGCAGATGAAGAGTTAAGGGATCCTCCATCTTGTAGGTAGCTGGTAGCCATAGTTTAGTTATATTCCAAGGGCTTGTGGCTCTACTAGTCTGTTTTTTTTTTTTCCCTGAGTCTGAAATCTGATATGCAGGTGGATCGAAGTTATTTTCTGGGGAGATGGAAAAGCTGGATTAGGGAAGAGAATAGCTCCCTAATATGGGAAAGGGGTATAAATACTGTTGACTGTAAACCCCATCAATTTGCCATGTCTACACCAATCACAACTTCCATTTGTGCTTCCTTTTTCCTCTCAGGTAAAGCAAACAGGACCTTAGGAGCCTATGTGACCTCTGCATCCCTATAGATCTGAGCTCACATTCTGTGGTCATGAGTAGGAACGTTCCAAGTTGCCCCAATTTCAGGACCTATCTTCCTTAGAACACAGAGTATGTTGTCCAGCCTCCTTTTAGAGGATGGAACATTCTCCACCATTGTTGATCTAAGGCAGTGACTTCTTTCCATGAGGTCAGTTATTTAAGGTTTTGACTTATCAGTAGTGTTTGTGCCAGTGCTATGGCCTACAAGTTTACAGATCAACAGGATTTACTGGTTTTAAAAGTGATTTAATCTAATGGCAGGAGAAATAGCTCAGAATTGAGCACTGAACTTGTATGCATAAGGACCCGGGAGGCCTCAGACAATCTCTGGAATAGTCATATGACAAAGTTAAGTGTTACTCTGATTTCTCCGTCTCATTCTTTCTCATTCATAATAAATTAGCAAGTGAGGAGCAGTGATGTGCCTGGTAGATTGCACACATTATCACGCACAAGGACCTGACTTTGTGCCCCTAGTCCTCACCTGCAGGGGAAAAGCTGCATGAATGAGGAAGTAGTGCTACAAAATCTCTCTGGCTCTCTTCTTTCTCTTTTCCTCTCTGTTTTGTCCTGCTTTATATGTTACTCATTTTCAGCTATCAAGTCCCAGATGCTACAATGATCCCACCCTCACATGTCCCAGAACCTTACCTCTTATGCTCTACCCTACTAGAAAAAGACAGAGAAGCCAACACTGGTAACATCCAATTACAAAAGTTAAAATTCCTTTTTTCTGAGCCCTAAAAAGAAATTCAGTCCATACTCCCAGAGAGAGAAATGTTAAAGGAAGATGACCAGAGGGCTTTGAACCCCAGTTCCACTGGGACCTGCAAATTTTGTAACCAGGAACTTTTGTCTTTTCCCCATCATTGAGAGGGAAGAGAATTTGGAGAACAGCTGAAGAAGTGAGGTCCTGTTTGCTTTACCTGAGAGGAAAAAGGAAGCACAATGGAAGTTGTAATCGCTGTAGACATGGCATAGAAAAGAAGTGAAGGAGGGACCTTAGTAGTAAATAAAAATTGGCATCAGTTTCCACATGGGGTCATCTTTCTCTGACCAAATGACTTATATGCTTCCCTGGTTTATGTCTTTTCATTTTCCTGAGTAAAAGTTTAAAATAAATGAAAAAACAAACAAAAAAAACCCTATGAGGACTACTTGGGGGGATTCATTACAATGGGATATAAAAAAAGGAAGTAAGGGATTCGACTTCCGGAGGCGGAGCTATGAGCAGCAGTTAGCTTTCTCTCCTCTCCTCTCCTCTCCTCTCCCAGATCAACTAGGAATACCAAAGGAGACCACCTGGACCGAAACAAGACAGGACTAGAATGACCACAGGAACCCAGTAAATCACCCGTGAGTACAAACACACGTGGCTGGTGACTGAGAGGAGAGAGGGGCCTAAGGAGAGATTAAGTGACTGCTAACAGTTCAACAGTTTATCAGTGGAGACACCACCTCCAGTCTGCTCCACAACAAGGGGACAGCTGAAGGGAGGAAAGGACTCCCCAGAGACTCACCAAGTGCAACTCTGAGTCTCCATTGCTACTGCCCTCAGAATCTGGAGCAGCAACAGGGAGGGACACCAGGGGACAGAGATCTAACCGGGAAACTCAGGAGAAGACCTATACCTCGGTGGCATAGCTGAGGGGCTGTGAAAGTCTCTTTGCATAACCACTGGATTATCTCTGCCACACCCTGCTTTATCTCTTGGTCAGGAGTCAGTGATTAAGCTAAGAAGCCTATTGCTAGTTTAAAGGCCCTCAGGCTCCCATAGCCTACAGGGAAGAAAAAAAAATCTTTTACAACACTGAGCTCCTACTCAGGGATTGAAAAAACTGTTAACTTCCACAATGGTAAAACCTTTAATTAAATTACTTAGACACAAGTCAATCCAGGCAATAGTAATCAATAATTTGAAAAGTACTCATAAAGGGAACTCATAACATAATATATAAAATGGTTAAAACAACAAGAGAAAATATTGGAGACTCAAACCAGGACAAGAGTCCAGCTAAAAGTCCTCCAGAGGGTGAAGCATAAAACAATGAGTTCAACATCCAAACATTAGCTAAGGAAATAATAACAGGAGTGAGTAAAGAATTTGAAAAAATTATAATCAGAAATGCAGGAACAACAAATGAGAATATGGAAGAAAATTCTAATTATCTCATGGTTATTAGAGAGCTGAAAGCTGAAGTTGCTGAGCTAAGAAGGCAACTAGCTGAACAAGATAAAACAGTATCAGAGCAGGGCAACAAAATAGATGAACTCCAGAAAGCAGTAGAGGGCAGAGAGAATAGAATCTATGAGGCTGAAAACAGAATTAGCAAGATTGAGGATGAATCAGAGACAACTAAAAAAGAAGTAAGAGATCTCAAAAAGAGATTAAGAGATGCTGAAAACAACAACAGAGTCCTATGGGATGACTTCAAAAGAAACAATATATGCATTATTGGCTTACCAGAGGAAGAAAGAGAAGGAGAGGAAGAAAGCATTCTCTAGGACATAATAGCTAAAAATTTCTCTAGTCTAGAAAACACCAAAGACATAAAGATTCAAGAAGCCCAGAGGGTCCCAAACAGAATTAACCCAGACCTAAAGACACCAAGACATGTCATACTTAGAATGGAAAGGAATAAGGATAAAGAAAGGATCCTCAAGGCTGCAATAGAAAAACAGTCACCTACAAAGGAAAACCCATAAGATTAGCAGCAGACTTCTCCATACAAACACTACAGGCCAGAAGAGAATGGCAAGATATCTATCGAGTGCTCAATGAGAAAGGCTTTCAGCCAAGAATACTATATCCTGCTAGACTGTCATTCAGACTAGATGGAAGCATCAAAACCTTCTCAGACAAGCAACAGTTGAAGGAAGCAACCATCACCAAGCCTGCCCTGAAAGAAGTTCTGAAAGGTCTCCTATAAACAACCAGACCACCACAAATAGGACATATATCAAAACACTCTAAAACTCTACAAGAATGGCGTTAAAATATCTTCAATCTTTGATATCAATAAATATCAATGGCCTGAATTCACCAATTAAAAGACACAGAGTAGGAAGATGGATCAGAAAACACGCCCAACAATATGTTGTCTACAGGAAACTCACCTAACTCAACAAGACAAACACAGACTTAAAGTGAAAGGATGGAAAACTATCATACAAGCCAATGGCCCACAAAAAAGGGCAGGAACAGCTATTCTCATATCTGACATGATAGACTTTAAAATAGATAAGATTAAAAAAGATAGGAATGGACACTACTTAATGCTCAGAGGATCAGTCAATCAAGAGGACTTAACAATTATTAATATCTATGCACCCAATGAGAAGCCATCTAAATATATCAAACTTCTACTGAAAGAGCTACAGCAATATATTAACAGTAACACAATCATAGTAGGGGACTCCAACACCCCACTCTCTCAACTTGACAGATCATCCAGGAAGAAAATCAGTAAAGACATAAGGGAGCTAAATGAAGAGATAGATAAACTAGAACTATTGGACATTTTCAGAGTCATTCATCCCAAGAAACTGGAATACACATTTTACTCAAATCCACATGGATCATTCTCAAGGATAGACCATATGTTAGGCCACAAAGACAGCATCAGCCAATTCAAGAGCACTGAAATCATCCCAAGCATCTTCTCAGACCACAGTGGAATTAAAATAACACTTATCAATCAACAAAAGATTAGTAACAGTCCCAAAATGTGGAAGCTCAACAGTACACTTCTTAACAAACTCTGGGTCAAAGAGGAAATCAAGGAAGAAATCAAAATGTTTTGAGAGTTCAATGAAAATGAAGACACAAGCTATCAAAATATTTGGGACACAGCTAAAGCAGTCCTAAGAGGGAAGTTCAAAGCTATACAAGCACACATTAGGAAACAAGAAAAGGCACAAATAAACAGCCTGATTGCACATCTTAAAGACCTAGAAGAAGAACAACAAAGGAATCCTAAAGGAACCAGAAGGACAGAAATCACTAAAGTTAGGGCAGAAATAAATAACATTGAGAATAGGAAAACCATACAAAAGATCAATGAAAGTAAATGTTGGTTCTTCGAAAGAGTAAACAAAATCGACAAACCTTTAGCCAGACTCACAAAACAAAAAGGGAGAAGACCCAAATAAATCGGATAGTAAATGAAAGAGGAGATATCACAACAGACACTGCAGAAATTCAACATATCATGCGAGGCTTCTATGAACAACTATATGCCACCAAGCTAGAGAACCTGGAAGAAATGAATGATTTCCTAGATACCTACCAACTTCCAAAACTAAGTAAAGAGGAAGTAGATAACATGAACAGGCCCATCACAGCTAATGAAATTGAAACAGTTATCAAAAATCTTCCCAAAAATAAAAGTCCTGGACCAGATGGTTTTACAAATGAATTCTACAAAACTTTCAAAGAAGAACTAATACCTCTACTTTTAAAAGTCTTCCAGAAGATTGAAGACACTGGAATACTCCCTGCCAGCTTCTATGAAGCCAACATTACCCTGATACCAAAAGCAGACCGGGATACAACCAAAAAAGAAAACTACAGACCAATATCTCTGATGAACATAGATGCGAAAATATTGAACAAAATTCTAGCCAACCGGATACAGCAGTATATCAAAAAGATAGTTCATCATGACCAAGTGGGGTTTATCCCAGGCATGCAAGGTTGGTTTAATATGTGTAAATCAATCAATGTGATCCACCACATCAACAAAAGCAAGACCAAAAACCACATGGTCATATCAATAGATGCAGAGAAAGCCTTTGACAAAATACAACATCCCTTTATGATCAAAACACTACAAAAAATGGGAATAGATGGAAAATTCCTGAAGATAGTGGAGTCTATATATAGCAAACCTACAGCCAACATCATACTCAATGGTGAAAAACTGGAAGCATTTCCCCTCAGATCAGGTACTAGACAGGGCTGCCCACTATCACCATTACTATTCAACATAGTGTTGGAAGTTCTTGCCATAGCAATCAGGCAGGAGCAAGGAATTAAAGGCATACAGATTGGAAGAGAAGAAGTCAAACTCTCCTTATTTGCAGATGACATGATAGTATATATGGAAAAACTTAAGGAATCCAGCAAGAAGCTTTTGGAAATCATCAGGCAATACAGTAATGTGTCAGGCTATAAAATTAACATTCAAAAGTCAGTGGCATTCCTCTATGCAAACACTAAGTTAGAAGAAATTGAAATCCAGAAATCAGTTCCTTTTTCTATAGCAACAAAAACAATAAAATATCTAGGAGTAAACCTAACCAAAGAAGTGAAAGACTTGTATACTGAAAATTATGAGTCACTACTCAAAGAAATTGAAAAAGACACAAAGAAGTGGAAAGATATTCCATGCTCATGGGTTGGAAGAATTAACATCATCAAAATGAATATATTACCCAGAGCCATCTACAAATTTAATGCTATCCCCATCAAGATCCCAAGCACATTTTTTAGGAGAATAGAACAAATGCTACAAATGTTTATCTGGAACCAGAAAAGACCTAGAATTGCCAAAACAATCTTGAGAAAAAAGAACAGAACCAGAGGCATCACACTCCCAGATCTCAAACTGTATTATAGGGCCATTGTCATCAAAACTGCTTGGTACTGGAACATGAACAGACACACTGACCAGTGGAATAGAATTGAGAGCCCAGAAATGAGGCCCCACACGTATGCACATCTAATCTTTGACAAAGGGGCCCAGACTATTACATGGGGAAAGCAGAGTCTCTTCAACAAATGGTGTAGGAAACAATTGGTTGAAACATGCAGAAGAATGAAACTGAATCACTGTATTTCACCAAATACAAAAGCAAATTCCAAGTGGATCAAGGACTTGGATGTTAGACCAGAAACTATCAGATACTTAGAGGAAAATATTGGCAGAACTTTTTTCCGCATAAATTTTAAAGACATTTTCAATGAAACGAATCCAATTACAAGGAAGACTAAGGCAAGTATAAACCTATGGGACTACATCAAATTAAAAAGCTTCTTCACAGCAAAAGAAACCACTACCCAAACCAAGAGACCCCTCACAGAATGGGAGAAGATCTTTACATGCCATACATCAGATAAGAGTTTAATAACCAACATATATAAAGAGCTTGCCAGACTCAACAACAAGACAACAAATAACCCCATCCAAAAATGGGGGGAGGACATGGACAGAATATTCACCACAGAAGAGATCCAAAAGGCCGAGAAACACATGAAAAAATGCTCCAAGTCTCTGATTGTCAGAGAAATGCAAATCAAGACAACAATGAGATATCACTTCACTCCTGTGAGAATGTCATACATCAGAAAAGGTAACAGCAGCAAATGCTGGAGAGGGTGTGGGGTCAAAGGAACCCTCCTGCACTGCTGGTGGGAATGTCAATTGGTCCAACCTCTGTGGAGAACAGTCTGGAGAACTCTCACAAGGCTAGAAATGGACCTACCCTATGACCCTGCAATTCCTCTCCTGGAGATATATCCTAAGGAACCCAACACATCCATCCAAAAAGATCTGTGTACACATATGTTCTTGGCAGCACAATTTGTAATAGCCAAAACCTGGAAGCAACCCAGGTGTCCAACAACAGATGAGTGGCTGAGCAAGTTGTGGTATATATACACAATGGAATACTACTCAGCTGTAAAAAATGGTGACTTCACCGTTTTCAGCCGATCTTGGATGGACCTTGAAAAAATCATGTTGAGTGAAATAAGTCAGAAACAGAAGGATGAATATGGGATGATCTCACTCTCAGGCCAAAGTTGAAAAACAAGATTAGAAAAGAAAACACAAGTCGAACCTGAAATGGAATTGGAGTATTACACCAAAGTAAAAGACTCTGGGGTGGGTGGGTGGGGAGAATACAGGTCCATGAAAGATGATGAATGACATAGTGGGGGTTGTATTGTTAAATGGGAATCTGGGGAATGTTATCCATGTACAAACTATTGTATTTACTGTTGAATGTAAAGCATTAATTCCCCAATAAAGAAATAAATTATTTAAAAAAAAAAAGGAAGGAAGGGAGGGAAGAAGGAAGGGAGGAAGGAAAAAAAAGGAAGCCGTGTGACATAGTCTCAATGGAGTACTACTCAGCAATTAAAAAGACTTTTTTGTGTCCTTTGGAGCAAAATGAATGGAACTGGTAGTGATTATGCTTAGAGAAGTAAGAAAGTGAAGGGCAACTAAAGGATAATCCACTCATGTGGAGTATAGAAAAATTGAAACACATGAACTTAAAAATACATAGTTAACCCATATCCATGACCTTGGCAGAACTAGGGTTGTTACCTTTGGAGAGGGGTAAAGGCACAGAACTTTGGTGGTGGGAGTGATGTAGAATTATTATCCCTATTATATTATAATCTTGTAAATCACTATTAATAATAAAAAAGTCAACAGCAATTATACTCTAAGAATGGGAGGGGGTGGTGAGACATCATGACAACACATACATCAGAACTATCCAAATCATAGCATTACTTCCTGCCTCGCTGTTTGCCTCTTTCTGTTTTTTCTTCACCCACTGTTCCACCAATAAAGCTTTCTCACCAACACTTCCTGCTCCAAAAAATGAGCAGACTGGTGTAGAGATAAGAAGATAGTTCAGTACAATAGAAAAGGGAATCCAACACTAGCCCACATTTTCATGAAAATCTTAGTATGGTTTAGTGACATCATTTCAAATCATCATGGTAGGACATTAAGTAGTAAAAAGTCAAGTGAGATCTTAAATTCACATAACACTTCAAAATAAATTCCACAATATTTTATAGTTTAATTAATCAATATGTTAAATATCATAATGAATAGTCATAACCTTTGATGATCTAGAGAAAATATCTTCACTTTTCCAGGACTTAGTTTGCATACTGTTATTGAAATGATGCTAGTGTTTTGCTCATAGAGCCAGAAACACAGTTAACTCTATTTAATTCCAGGAGTCTTTTTTTTTTTATTATATTTATTTTGAACAGAGACAGAATAAAATGAGAGGAAAGGAGAGATAGGGATAGATGATAGGTAGGTAGATAGATGGATGGATGCATGGATGGATGGATGGATGGATGGATGGATGGATGGATGGATGGATGGATGGACAGACAGATGATAGATAATCCTGCAGCATTGTTTCACCTCTCCTAAAGCTTCTTCCATGCAGGTGGTGGGTACCAGGAGCTTAGACCAAGGTCCTTGTGTACTATAATTTGTGTATCAGGTAGGTACACCACCACTCAGCCCCCAATTCCAGAACTTCTAACTGCATCATCAGACCAAATCCTGCCTCTTGGTGTATTCCTATTTCATAACTTGTTACCATGATAATAATAATCCCCATTATTTACAATAATGATCAAGAATCATTATGGATTATAATTTTTTAAATTCTTTTCATATGATAGGACAGATAGAAATTGAGAGAGGCGAGTCAGGTGGTGGCATGCCTGGCTAAATGCACACTTTAAAGTGCACAAGGACCCAGGTTCAAGACCATGGTCCCCACCTGCCGGGGAAAGTTTCACAAGTGGTGAAGCAGGGTTGCAAGTGTCTCTCTGTCTCTCTCCCTCTCACTATCTCCTCCTCCCCTCTCAACTCCTGTCTCTATCCAATAATAAATAAATAAATATATAAAGAAATTGAGTGAGGACAGGGGAAATTGAGAGGGAGGGAGGGAAAGGGGGAGAGAGAGAGATTTACAGTACTTGCTTTACTACTCATCAAGCTTCCCCTCTTCAGGTGGGGACCAGGGATTTGCATTCTGGTCTTTGTGCATACTAATATCTTCACTCAACTGGGTGTGCCCCTGGATTATAATTGTTATAAAGCATCTTTTTAAAAATATTTTTTTCATGGTCTGGGAGATGGCGCAGTGATAAAGCTTTGGACTCTCAAGCATGAGGTACCAAGTTCAATCCCGGGCAGCACATGTGCCAGAGTGATATCTGGTTCTTTCTCTCTCTTCCTATCTTTCTCATAAATAAAATCTTTAAAATAATAATTATTTCTCAAAACTTGGGAAAGAAAGCAAAAACTACATTAAAAATGCATATGGATAACAAAATATTGCCCAGAGAAATCCAGGTCATAAATAAATTATTAACTGATTGCTCCTAACAAATTTTTAATTAACACTCGGGGAAAAAAAAGCACCTGAAGAAAGCTCATTACTCTATGTGATCTTTCTATGAAAATAATGGGACATAAAAAGAACCTAATACAGTTGTTTTTTTTTTTTAATTACTGTTTACCCTGATATTTCTTAGCTGGTTTTCCCAGATAAGCCTCAAGTAAAATGTCCAAGACGTGAGGATACAAACATACTTAACAGGGAACCAATTCTGTTTTGTGAGATATTTGAAGAAAAAGCAAATATTAAGAGAAGACAGTAATAAGACAAGCAGAATGCAAGGATATTAAATTTTCTTAATCATATAAATGTCTAACTGTACTGATACCTTCCTTGGGGAGATGTAGAAATGTAAATTTTGTGACAAGAACAATCCTATAAATCAACATTCTCCAGTAAAATGATACTGAAGTTGGGGAAAAAAAATTCACCAGTCAGCTTCTCTCAGGCTTCCTTTGAACATTCAGTCCAAGAGAGAACTCATAAGACACCATAAATCCTTACTCTACATAGAAGTGCTTAATAGTGTTAATATCAAATGTTTTCATTGTTTTCCTTACACTTACACATTTTTTCCAAAGGGTTTTCACCAATAACCCTTCTTCCAACATGGAAAGCAAACCCAAAATTTGCTAGTTGTTGGCATTCTAGACTACAGTATGCTAGCTCATAAATTTCATCATATAGCTTTTATTTTTCCTTCCATAGGAATTCCAACTTCTTATAAAACACACTTCAAGATAACAACAATACAACATTATCTTAACTACTCTTTGAGATAGAATTTTTTTGTTTTCACATCTTACATAGGAAAAAGCTTGCATTCAGGGGTCCTGACTGAGCTATATCAGGTTGCTACAGAGATACTAAGTGTATGAGTTGGAAACTGAACTCCTTTCTCCAAATAGCACAATTCCACTGCCCCACAGCTGTTTCACCCCAAGAGTAACAGATTTTCTAAAGATAAGCATCAATTTTTAAAAACAGTTAAAAGCAAGTTACTGAAATCGTATTTTGAAAGGTAACTGAATCCTAAAAAGTGCAATGTACAAGAAAGTGTTATTAAAGTGGCATAAGTCGGGACAGATGTTTATATAATAAAATCATTATCATAATGTAACTACAAAGTTTTTGGACAGAATTTTTTTCTTCCCTTCCTTTCTTCTCTGTCTCCTCCTCCTCCTTTTTCTTCCTCCTCCTCCTCCTCCCCCTCCCCCTCCTCCTCCTCCTCCTCCTCCTTCTCCTTCTTCTTCTTCTATTTTAGTTTTTTGTTGTTGCTGTTGTTTTTTTATTGCCACTAGGGCTTTAGCTGGGGCTCAGTGCCTGCAGGTGGAATCCAATGCTCCTGAGGGCCATTTATTTCCGTCATTTTTTTTCTTTTCTTTATTTCATAGGACAGAGAGAAATTGAGGAAAGAGGACAGAGAAGATAGAGAGGAAGAAAGGCAGGGAAACACCTGCCATATTTGCTTCACCACTGATAAAGCTTCCCCGTGCAGGTGGGACTGGGGGCTCCTGTGTGCCTAGCCAGGTACGCTACTACCCACCACTGAGACAGAATTTATGTATTTTACTATATTAGTGATTTAATACTGATGAATAAGATTGTAAAATAACAGAGGTATAATTCCATACAGTTCACACCACCAGAGTTCCGCAACCCATGAGACAGAACCTTTTTCCTTTCTTTCTTACCAGAGCCCTGCTTGGCTCTGCCTTATGGCGGTGTGGGGGATTAAACCTGGGACTTTGGAGCCTCAGGCATCAGATTCTCTTTGCATAATCACTCTGCTGTCTGTCCCTGTCTGGAGACAGAATTTCTTCTGTGACTTGTGTAATACATCCCAACAAGATATATTCCCAAAACTAATTTTAAACTTGGCATTAGTCTGGTGGATGTTCTGAAACAGTGATCATTTCAAAAGTTAGTGATTTGTTTCTATGGGTGCTGACCTACTGACAGTGGAAGTCATTCTTCTCAACTTCATCTGTTCATGTATAACTACACACTATGATAATTATGCATAGCGTGCTATACATGTTTATTTCATATATTTATACATTTTGTGTATACTTATATATTCATACAGTATTTTACATATTTATATAGAGGTATAACCTACATTTTAATATTTCTTATAAAATAATCTGAAGATGTACTGTAGAAAATAATTAAATTAAATCTTGTGAAGTAACTCAATTGTAAAACTCCTGCGTGTCCTGGGTTTGATTTCCAGCACCAAAAAGAACAAACAAAATGATAACTAATTAAAATATACAACCAAAACAAAATAAATAGATGTTTGCCCATGTGTATCAAATCATTTTTTACTGTTTTCTTCCACTAGACTAAATGAATCCTTTGATATCAGTTATAAAAAGAAAAAAAAGACAAGGTTAAAAATCAAATTATTGGGAATTGGGCAATAACGCAGCAGGTTAAGCGCAGGTGGCACAAAACACAAGGACCCAGTGTAAGGATCCCGGTTCAAGCCCCCGGCTCCTCACCTACAGGGGAGTCACTTCACAGGCAGTGAAGCAGGTCTGCAGGTGTCTATCTTTCTCTCCCCCTTTCTGTCTACCCCTCCTCTCTCCATTTCTCTCTGTCCTATCCAACAACAACGGCATCAATAACAACAACAATAACCACAACAACAATAAAAAACATGAGCAACAAAAGGGAAAATAAATATTTAAAAACTTTTAAAAATCAAGTTATTTTCAAAGAAGTAGCGATGGTGTGATGATGCCTAAAATAAAATAATTCTGTATTTGATTACTATGAGATATTCTCAAAACACCATAATTATGGCAATATGGATTTTGTAGATTCAGAAATCATAATTTTTTCTATCCAGTGAAAAGAGTATGAATGGTAAGGGGAATTATTATCTATGATAGACAATTAATGAGAACTGCATAGTATATACTCACTACAAATTCCTAGGATACTGAAAGGTCAGCAAAATATCTCACTTACAAGGCTATTTGCTTTACCCAGGTTTGAGCCAGGGCCCTACTACACTGAAGGAAGTTTTGATGCTTATAGTCTCTCCTCTTTCTCAGCTTGTCTCTCTCCCCCCTTCGCTTCTTCACTCTTACTATCAAATATGTGTGTGTGTGTGTGTGTGTTTGTGTATAGTAACATACAACTATAATGATCTCGCCAAGGAAATTAAGTGTTAGTATAAGAAAACAAAATACCAGTAGCACTGTGGGTTAAGCACAGGAGGCGCAAAGCACAATGACCAGCGTATGGATCCCAGTTCGAACCCCCAGCTCCCCACCTGCAAGGGAGTCACTTCACAAGCGGTGAAGCAGGTCTGCAGGTGTCTATCTTTCTCTCCTCCTCTCTGCACTTCTTTCTGTCCTATCCAACAATGACAACATCAATAACAACAATACTAACTACAACAATAAAACAACAAGGACAACAAAATGGAATAAATACATATTTTTTTTAAAGAAAACAAAACAAAATACTCAGAGCATGAAAAAATGTTTTGATCAAGAAGGAATACTGGTCTTACCTACTTAGTCAGGAGGAAATGTCTGTCACTTACCAATTGTTTTCTCGCCTCCCAGTTATTAAGGACAAGTTAAGAGAACATGCTCCTCTTATATAACCATTGCTGTGATTGAGTCATAAATATATGTAACTGAAAAGAATGTAAATTCAAAATCAAGACTCTCTCCTCAGCAAAGACTATCGCATAATCCTTTTGAAATAAATTGGTGGAGAACTAACTTGCTATATTAGCTTTAAATTACACAGCATCATGAAGTTTATTTAATTTTTTTTTTACCAGAGCCCTGCTCAGCTCTGCCTTATGGTGGTGCGAGGGATTGAACCTGGGACTTTGGAGCCTCAGGCATGAGAGTCTCTTTCCATAACCATTATGCTATCTACCCCCTATCTTGAATTCTATCAATTTTTTCTCCATAAAAAATATAGTTAAATGGGCTATAATGAATATTTGTTATTATTAGTTCTTTGCCAAGAAAAAGGAGATTGGGAAACCTTGAGGAGCCATGGGTGGATTCGCAGTGCCTAATCCCCAGCGATAAACCTGGTGGCAAAAAAAATAAAAAATAAAAGGTCGGGGAGCAGGTATAGATAGCGTAATTATTATGCAAAGAGACTCTCTTGCCTGAGGCTCTGAAGTCTCAGTTCATTCCCCTGTACTACCATAAACCAAAGTTTAGCAGGCTTTGATGAGAGAGAGAGACTTATGGACCAACCAATAGGTAAAAACTTTGTTCTAGTTGTTTAATTTTGTTTCTTTGATTGCTTTCATATTTTAATTTTAACTAGAGTGCTTAGCTATATTGAACCCTGTGATGGTAGTTTCTCTGGTTTTATACTTAACCTGGAAAGCGAAGATGAGGAAGTGGTCAAAAATTTCCCTCAAGAAAGGTAAAAAAAATCATTCCTAAACTAATGCTGTCTGAATGGGGAAATTATAACCTGAATTTGAGTGATGAGAAATAAGCACAGAGCAATGCCCAGATCAATAATAAAACAGAAAATACATATGTGAAATTGGGTTAATAGTAAGAGCAAGAAATTCTGATTTTAATGTTGACAGCATGGAAGTTGTATATAAAGCAATGACACTATAATAACAAATCAATGTAAAGTGTGTCCGAAGTACCTTTTTTGTCCGAGAAGAATGGCAATGGAAGACATACTACACAAAAGCAGAGACAACAGGATGGGACAGTGAGAAAGGTTCTGTCACAGGATGCCGGCTAGCCTAAGCAACTATAATTAGAATCTCAAGCAAATTATTTAGTTCTCTTGCCATTGGAAGTTAAGTTAATTGATGTCTGAATTATTATGGTATTAGAATCCACATGGATCCCAGTCACTTTCAAAGCCAGCAACAAGCAGCTCAACCTGACGCTGTTGACTGGCTACAGAAGAAGGGCAAACGCTAAAAGAAGAGACGAAGTAACACAAGTGTGGTTTAAACTTAAATGCCAGCAAGTATTTCCCCCTATCAACAAAACATAAGCCGAAGTCATACTGTCGTCTTAGTGGAAGAATGCCCCCATTGTCACCGCTCCTACACTGTCTGCTGTGACCCCTGGAGAGAGTCAGGAATGCCTGACACTTTTGTCCCCCATGAAGATAGAGGAGGTAAATTCTGAATGTGCCCTGGCTAACTTTTTGTCCAGTTACACTGAGATTGGTTTGTGACTGTACTCTGGATAAACTTAATCAGGATAATTCCAGATGCAATAGTCTGATTGGTTAGAGAAAGAGCGTATTTGGAGTGTGTGAGTGAAAATTCTCATTTTACAGATGTGACCTTAAACAACATACTTCATTCACAATGCAAATATAAAGTGGAAGTGTAGAGGTTAAAGAAAAGCCCCGAATATTGAGAACAGCCATTAACCCAAAACCAACTGTTCCTTGTTCTGCATAAATATTCCCACCTGTACCCACCCTGTGATAACTGTGATAACTATAAAAAGGTGGGATGGAAAATGATCGGGGTCGCAGACTCTCCCCTCTCCCCTTGCGTGGAAGGATGTTGGCAGCCCAAGCTTAAGCTTGCTAATATAATAAAGGCTCTTGCTAATGCATGAGATTCTGGTCTTCTTTGCATGAGATCGAGACTCAAACCTCTGGACATAACAGAATATCCTTTGGCTAAGCCTTTCTATGTTTCTTGGGTATTTTGTGACCTTCTTAACAACTGAACATTCATAAACACCTTACTCTCTCCTGGGTCCGGCGGTAGCGCAGCGGGTTAAGTGCACATGGTGCAAAGCACAAGGACCAGAGTAAGGATCCCGGTTTGAGGCCCCAGCTCCCCACCTGCAGGGAGTCTCTTCACAAACAGGTCTACAGGTGTCTTTCTCTCCCCCTCTGTCTTCCCTCCTCTCTTGATTTCTCTGTGTCCTGTCCAAGAACAACAGCAATTGCAACAATAATAATAATGATAGCAACAAGGGCAACAAAATGGGAAAAATGGTCTCCAGGAGCAGAGGATTTGTAGTACAGGCACTAAGCCCTAGCAATAACCCTGGAGGGGAAAAAAAAAAAAAAAAAACCCTTACTCTCTCTAAGGCAGCAGAGTATATAGCCAAGAAAGCAGTGTCACATTATAGTCACTAAGAGATGGATTCAGAACTCATCCTCAACCACCACTGATTAAACAGCCAACAACTTGTGTAGTTTTGTGTAACTTTCCAAGGGCTATTAACTTGTGAAGACAATGGAGTAATCCTGTCAGATTACTTATAGTCTTAGAAGATAATAATGTGGGGATTCCAAGAATTAACATAGATAAAGCACTATAGTTCAGTGGTGAATTTATTACTTTCTTAGTAGTTGATGCTTAATGAATTTATGTTTAGCACGTGAATGTCTTGTGTTCTTCAAATTATCCATCTGAAATTTTACCAGAATGCTGAAATTTTAAGTCCCATCAAATTGGAGTTGACCTTACTAAGTTCTGGTTTAATAAGTCTATATATAGGTTGATTAATTGCAACAAGTGATTTTTAAAGGTTGATATATCCTTTCTGTCTCTCTACAGCTTAGAGTGGTGAAAGCCCAATGATGACAGAAAAACAAACAACATTATTATATACTATAAAGACAAATGTTTAATGTTATAAATAGCATTAAAAATAAAACGGCTCTTAATGTTTCACAACCTCTTCAACTATAAAACTCTTACTAATTTAATTAATATGTCTGAAGAGCAGTTGTCAAATGTATAGCCATGGCTTTAGTTGTTTTGTGAGTAATCTGGACCATTCTTGAAGCTTCTCTCCTATCATGTCCTATTTTACAATGTACGTGTTAGTTCTTGATTCTTGAAATCAGATTATCAGTGACTTTAAACACCTAACCCTGAAAGAATACATATAGAATATTCTATTTAAATATAAGGAGAGTTTCAGTTGGTGGAATCAATTGTTAAACAGTTATTAAGAGACACCAAGTTGCAGACGCTACTATGATTCCATTCTGACTTCCCTGGGCAGATGACCTCACCAATGTTTCCCAGAACCTCACCTCTCCAGCGCCCTTTCCCACTAGGGAAAAATAGAAACAGGCTTGGGGTATGGATCCACTTGTCAATGTCCATGTCCAGCAGAGAAGCAATTACAGATGACAGACCTTCCACCTTCTGCATCCCATAAAGAATTTTGGTCCATACTCCCAGAGGGATAAAGACTAGGGAAGCTTCCAATCGAGAAGATGGGACAAAGGACTCTGGTGATGGGAACTGTATGGAATTGTATACCTATTATCTTACAATCTTGTTAATCATTATTAAATCAGTAATAAATTTTTTAAAGTTTATAAATATGAGATCCTATGGGACTACTATTACCACTCAAGCTCTGATTATATCCGTAGAAGCAAGTTGTCTCAATAGACAACAGCTAGCATACTAGTTGAATTTCACTGTCTAAACATTGCAAAACATAGACTTCCAAATCTGAAAAATGGAGATAATTATGCCAGTTTGTGGGCCTACCATTAGTTACAGCCAGAGCTTAGCACAGGCTTACACTGTGCAGTGTCTAGAATTGGAAAAGAACAACACATTTTCATATAAGTACATATAGAAGAATACACACAGAGGAACATACTCAAAAATACATATATAGAATGAGAATTAATTAAAAATGTAATCTTATCAGACAGAATTATTTTAACTACATTTTACTGTTATGTGATATTAACTTATATAGATATAGTACAAATTGGCCACAGATGGATAAATTAAATGACCAGTGATCTTTTATCATATTTATTTATTTTTATGAGAGAGAGAGCACTATTTTTTTTTCTTTCTTTTTTTTTTTATTTAAGAAAGGATTAATTAACAAAACCATAGGGTAGGAGGGGTACAACTCCACACAATTCCCACCACCCAATCTCCATATCCCACCCCCTCCCCCAATAGCTTTCCCATTCTCTATCCCTCTGGGAGCATGGACCCAGGGTCATTGAGGGTTGCAGAAGGTAGAAGGTCTGGCTTCTGTAATTGCTTCCCCGCTGAACATGGGCGTTGACTGGTCGGTCCATACTCCCAATCTGCCTCTCTCTTTCCCTAGTAGGGTGGGTCTCTGGGGAAGCTGAGATCCAGGACATATTGGTGGGGCCTTCAATCCAGGGAAGTCTGGCCGGCATCCTGATGACACCTGGAACCTGGTGACTGAAAAGAGGTGACATACAAAGCCAAACAAATTGTTGAGCAATCATGGATCCAAAGCTTGGAAAAGTGGAGAGGAAGTATTAGGGAGGTACTCACTGCAAACTCTAGTGTACTTCTGCTTTCTTACTTTGCTGCCATACTCCAAACTCAGTCAATTTCTGCTTTGCGTTTCTACTTCTTTTTTTTTTTACATGCATAACATTCCCCAGATTCCCATTTAACAATACAACCCCCACTATTTCATTCATCATTTTTCATGGACCTGTATTCCCCCCACCCACCCACCCACCCCCGAGTCTTTTACTTTGGTGTAATACTCCAATTCCATTTCAGGTTCGACTTGTGTTTTCTTTTCTAATCTTGTTTTTCAACTTCGGCCTGAGAGTGAGATCATCCCATATTCATCCTTCTGTTTCTGACTTATTTCACTCAACATGATTTTTTCAAGGTCCATCCAAGATCGGCTGAAAACGGTGAAGTCACCATTTTTTACAGCTGAGTAGTATTCCATTGTGTATATATACCACAACTTGCTCAGCCACTCATCTGTTGTTGGACACCTGGGTTGCTTCCAGGTTTTGGCTATTGCACATTGTGCTGCCAAGAACATATGTGTACACAGATCTTTTTGGATGGATGTGTTGGGTTCCTTAGGATATATCTCCAGGAGGGGAATTGCAGGGTCATAGGGTAGGTCCATTTCTAGCCTTGTGAGAGTTCTCCAGACTGTTCTCCACAGAGGTTGGACCAATTGACATTCCCACCAGCAGTGTAGGAGGGTTCCTTTGACCCCACACCCTCTCTAGCATTTGCTGCTGTTACCTTTTCTGATGTGTGACATTCTCACAGGAGTGAAGTGATATCTCATTGTTGTCTTGATTTGCATTTCTCTGACAATCAGAGACTTGGAGCATTTTTTCATGTGTTTCTCAGCCTTTTGGATCTCTTCTGTGGTGAATATTCTGTCCATGTCCTCCCCCCATTTTTGGATGGGGTTATTTGTTGTCTTGTTGTTGAGTCTGGCAAGCTCTTTATATATGTTGGTTATTAAACTCTTATCTGATGTATGTGGCATGTAAAGTTCTTCTCCCATTCTGTGAGGGGTCTCTTGATTTGGGTAGTGGTTTCTTTTGCTGTGAAGAAGCTTTTTAATTTGATGTAGTCCCATAGGTTTATACTTGCCTTAGTCTTCCTTGTAATTGGATTCGTTTCATTGAAAATGTCTTTAAAATTTATGCGGAAAAAAGTTCTTCCAATATTTTCCTCTAAGTATCTGATAGTTTCTGGTCTAACATCCAAGTCCTTGATCCACTTGGAATTTACTTTTGTATTTGGTGAAATACAGTGATTCAGCTTCATTCTTCTGCATGTTTCAACCCATTGTTTCCAACACCATTTGTTGAAGAGACTCTGCTTTCCCCATGTAATAGTCTGGGCCCCTTTGTCAAAGATTAGATGTCCATAGGTGTGGGGCCTCATTTCTGGGCTCTCAATCCTATTCCACTGGTCAGTGTGTCTGTTCATGTTCCAGTACCAAGCAGTTTTGATGACAATGGCCCTATAATACAGTTTGAGATCTGGGAGTGTGATGCCTCTGGTTCTGTTCTTTTTTCTCAAGATTGTTTTGGCAATTCTAGGTCTTTTCTGGTTCCAGATAAACATTTGTAGCATTTGTTCTATTCTCCTAAAAAATGTGCTTGGGATCTTGATGGGGATAGCATTAAATTTGTAGATGGCTCTGGGTAATATATTCATTTTGATGATGTTAATTCTTCCAACCCATGAGCATGGAATATCTTTCCACTTCTTTGTGTCTTTTTCAATTTCTTTGAGTAGTGACTCATAATTTTCAGTATACAAGTCTTTCACTTCTTTGGTTAGGTTTATTCCTAGATATTTTATTGTTTTTGTTGCTATAGAAAAAGGAACTGATTTCTGGATTTCAATTTCTTCTAACTTAGTGTTTGCATAGAGGAATGCCACTGACTTTTGAATGTTAATTTTATAGCCTGACACATTACTGTATTGCCTGATGATTTCCAAAAGCTTCTTGCTGGATTCCTTAGGTTTTTCCATGTATACTATCATGTCATCTGCAAATAAGGAGAGTTTGACTTCTTCTCTTCCAATCTGTATGCCTTTAATTCCTTGCTCCTGCCTGATTGCTATGGCAAGAACTTCCAACACTATGTTGAATAGTAATGGTGATAGTGGGCAGCCCTGTCTAGTACCTGATCTGAGGGGAAATGCTTCCAGTTTTTCACCATTGAGTATGATGTTGGCTGTAGGTTTGCTATATATAGACTCCACTATCTTCAGGAATTTTCCATCTGTTCCCATTTTTTGTAGTGTTTTGATCATAAAGGGATGTTGTATTTTGTCAAAAGCTTTCTCTGCATCTATTGATATGACCATGTGGTTTTTGGTCTTGCTTTTGTTGATGTGGTGGATCACATTGATTGATTTACATATATTAAACCAACCTTGCATGCCTGGGATGAACCCCACTTGGTCACGATGAACAATTTTTTTGATATACTGCTGTATCCGGTTGGCTAGAATTTTGTTCAATATTTTCGCATCTATGTTCATCAGAGATATTGGTCTATAGTTTTCTTTTTTGGTTGTGTCGAGAGAGCACTATTCTATTCCATCATATATATTAACTGGGGAGAGAACCTTAAGCAAGAAATTCCTGTGCTCTACCCAGTGAACCATCTCCCTAGCTATGTGGGTGGTAATCATAAAGAGGATTGTAACATCCACCCTACTAGGGAAAGAGAGAGGCAGGCTGTGAGTATGGATCGACCAGTCAACGTCCATGTTCAGTGGGGAAGCAATTACAGAAGCCAGACCTTCCACCTTCTGCAACCCACAATAACTTTGGGTCCATACTCTCAGAGGGATAAAGAATAGGAAAGCTATCAGGGCAGGGGATGGGATACAGAGAGCTGGTGGTGAAAATTGTGTGGAGTTGTACCCCTCTTATCCTATGGTTTTGTTAATGTCTCCTTTTTAAAAATAAATTAAAAAAATAAAATAAAAAGATTTTAACAAGTGCTATCTTTCAGTTAAAATTTATATAAGAGAAACTCAACTTAATGATCAAGTATTAATGTGATTTATCAACTCCCACTGGACACTCACTGTTACATTAAGGCCTTACCATAACCCAAGGCAACCAACCCTATGCTACCCAGTCATTACTTCATCCCTTCTATGAGACAGTCAAATTCAAATTCTTCCTTCTCTTCCTTGCTCAGCTGATGACTTTAAGAGCAAATAGAAGCCATCAGAAAGGAAACTCTTTTATCTTCCCACTTGTAAATCCCCTTCCTCCAAGATAGGTGCGAAGTCTCTTTCAAAGGCAAATTTCT
Source organism: Erinaceus europaeus (assembly GCF_950295315.1). Classification (NCBI taxonomy): domain Eukaryota; kingdom Metazoa; phylum Chordata; class Mammalia; order Eulipotyphla; family Erinaceidae; genus Erinaceus; species Erinaceus europaeus. Next base: position 137,608,212 of record NC_080165.1, on the reverse strand, counting down.
TAGACCATGTCCATTTTCTTTTTTTTTTTAATTTTTTTATTATCTCTATTTATTGGATAGAGATAGCCAGAAATCAAGAGGGTAGGACAGATAGAGAGGGAGAGAGAAAGAGAGACACCAGCAGCTTTGCTTCACCATTTGCAAAGCTTTCCCCTTGCGGGTGGGGACTGGGGGCTCGAACCCGGGTCCTTGAGCACTGTAATATGTGTGTTCAACCAGGTGTGCCTCCACCCGTCCCGACCATCTCCATTTCTTCATCCTCATCTAACTCTTCTACTCCTTTTTTTTTTTTTTCCTTAAATCTAAAACTCACTGTATTTGTGCCATGAATGGAAGGCAAGACAGCACTATGCAGTATGGAAAAACCAGAGAACTTGGAATCATCAAGAGGGTGAGTCCTATTCCTGGCTCTACCATCTGACAAAATCTGACATGTTCCCTAGGCCTATTTCATCATCAGATAAGTGAAGTTAATGAAACCAAATGATCCGCTTCACCTTAGCTGGACAATATACTAATAAAAACTTAAGTCCCAGTAGATCAGAAATACACTTATCTTGTCACCACTAGGAAAAGGGCGCCTAGATCAGTATTCTTGTTAACCTGCAATAGAAGAATTGCAAAATTAGCAGCAAGAGAAAATGTATTTAGTTGGGAATAGCAGAGAATTGCAACCCCAGGAGCAAGGTTTAGGCTAGGAACATCAAAAGTATCTCAGATAGGGACCTAGTTCAGAGGGTTTCTTATAAAAAAGAATAGAGGAGTAAGTTAATGGAGATCAGTGAAGTAATGTTCAGATGAGTCAAAAGGTACAGATAGTCAGATGGAAAGTACATAAAGTAACAGTTCTCAGCAGTGCTTTCCAACAGGATAACCTCATTCTTGTTAGTTTCTTAGAATTTTAGAACCAGTCCAAAGCTCAGATTCAATATGTCTGTATGTACATATGTATATGTATTTGTATTTTAACATACATATGTATATGTATTTGTATTTTAACATACATATGTATATGTATTTGTATTTTAAATGCATATACATATGTATATGTATTTTAATCAGCATACAGCTCAGCTCTGATTCATGGTGGTGGTGTTGAAGCTGGAACCTTAGAATCTCAGGCCTGAAAGTCTTTTCTGTAACTATTATGCTACCTTCCACCTTCACATTAGGTTTAAGATTAATAGGGGTGGGTGTGGGTTTGGGGGAGAGAAAGAACCAGAGTATCACACCACATGCGATGGCAGGGATGGGACTCCAGACCTCGTATCTGAAAGTACAATAAATACTTTGTCTATCCACTACACCAAATGGTGGAACGATTTCTTTCTTTCTTTTTTTTTTTTTTTTTTTTTGGTGGAACGATTTCTACAAATCACTTCTAAAACTAACATTCTAATAAAAAAAAAAAAGCAGATTTTAGACTTCCGGAGGCGGAGCTACGAGCAGCAGATCGCTTTCTCTCCTCTCCTCTCCCGGATCAACTAGGAATACCAAAGGAGACCACCCGGACCGAAAACAAGACAGGACTATAATGACCACAGGAACCCAGTAAATCACCCGTGAGTACAAACACGCGTGGCTGGTGATAGAGAGGAGAGAGGGGCCTAAGGAGAGATTAAGTGACTGCTAACAGTTCGACAGTTTGTCAGTGGAGACACCACCTCCAGTCTGCTCCACCAACAAGGGGACAGCTGAAGGGAGGAAAGAACTCCCCAGAGACTCACCAAGTACAACTCTGAGTCTCCATTGCTACTACCCTCAGAATCTGGAGCAGCAACAGGGAGGGACACCAGGGGACAGAGATCTAACCGGGAAACTCAGGAGAAGACCTATACCTTGGTGGCATAGCTGAAGGGCTGTGAAAGTCTCTTTGCATAACCACTGGATTATCTCTGCCACACCCTGCTTTATCTCTTGGTCAGGAGTCATTGATAAAGCCAAGAAGCCTATTGATAGTTTAAAAGCCCTCAGGCTACCATAGCCTACAGGGGAAAAAAAAAAAGGCTTTTACACCACTGAACTCCAACTCAGGGATTGAAAAAACTGTTAACTTATATAAAATGATTAAAACAACAAGAAAAAATATTGGAGACTCGAACCAGGACAAGAGTCCAGCTAAAAGTCCTCCAGAGGGTGAAGCACAAAACAACGAGTTCAACATCCAAACATTAGCTAAGGAAATAATAACAGGAGTGAGTAAAGAATTTAAAAAAATTGTAATCAGAAATGCAGGAACAACAAATGAGAATATGGAAGAAAATTCTAATAATCTCATGGTTATTAGAGAGCTGAAAGCTGAAATTGCTGAGCTAAGAAGGCAACTAGCTGAACAAGCTAAAACAGTATCAGAGCAGGGCAACAAAATAGATGAACTCCAGAAAGCAGTAGAGGGCAGAGAGAATAGAATCAATGAGGCTGAAGACAGAATTAGCAAGATTGAAGATGAATTAGAGACAACTAAAGAAGAAGTAAGAGATCTCAAAAAGAGATTAAGAGATGCTGAAAACAACAACAGAGTCCTATGGGATGACTTCAAAAGAAACAATATACGCATTATTGGCTTACCAGAGGAAGAAAGAGAAGGGGAGGAAGAAAGCGTTCTCCAGGCCATAATAGCTGAAAATTTCTCTAGTCTAGACAACACCAAAGACATAAAGATTCAAGAAGCCCAGAGGGTCCCAAACAGAATTAACCCAGACCTAAAGACACCAAGACATGTCATACTTAGATTGGAAAGGAATAAGGATAAAGAAAGGATCCTCAAGGCTGCAAGAGAAAAACAAAGAGTCACCTACAAAGGAAAACCCATAAGATTAGCAGCAGACTTCTCCATACAAACACTACAGGCCAGAAGAGAATGGCAAGATATCTATCGAGTGCTCAATGAGAAAGGCTTTCAGCCAAGAATACTATATCCTGCTAGACTGTCATTCAGACTAGATGGAAGCATCAAAACCTTCTCAGACAAGCAACAGTTGAAGGAAGCAACCATCACCAAGCCTGCCTTGAAAGAAATTCTGAAAGGTTTCCTATAAACAACCAGACCACCACAAATAGAACATATATCAAAACACTCTAAAACTCTACAAGAATGGCATTAAAATATCTTCAATCTTTGACATCAATAAATGTGAATGGCCTGAATTCACCTATTAAAAGACACAGAGTAGGAAGATGGATCAGAAAACACAACCCAACAATATGTTGTCTACAGGAAACTCACCTAACGCAACAAGACAAACACAGACTTAAAGTGAAAGGATGGAAAACTATCATTCAAGCCAATGGCCCACAAAAAAGGGCAGGAACAGCTATTCTCATATCTGACATGATAGACTTTAAAATAGATAAGATTAAAAAAGATAGGAATGGACACTACTTAATGCTCAGAGGATCAGTCAATCAAGAGGACTTAACAATTATTAATATCTATGCACCCAATGAGAAGCCATCTAAATACATCAAACTTCTACTGAAAGAGCTACAGCAATATATTAACAGTAACACAATCATAGTAGGGGACTTCAACACCCCACTCTCTCAACTTGACAGATCATCCAGGAAGAAAATCAGTAAAGACATAAGGGAGCTAAATGAAGAGATAGATAAACTAGAACTATTGGACATTTTCAGAGTCATTCATCCCAAGAAACTGGAATACACATTTTACTCAAATCCACATGGATCATTCTCAAGGATAGACCATATGTTAGGCCACAAAGACAGCATCAGCCTATTCAAGAGCACTGAAATCATCCCAAGCATCTTCTCAGACCACAGTGGAATTAAACTAACACTTAACAATCAACAAAAGATTAGTAACAGTGTCAAAATGTGGAAGCTCAACAGTACACTTCTTAACAACTTCTGGGTCAAAGACGAAATCAAAGAAGAAATCAAAATGTTTCGAGAGTTCAATGAAAATGAAGACACAAGCTATCAAAATATTTGGGACACAGCTAAAGCACTCCTAAGAGGGAAGTTCATAGCTATACAAGCACATATTAGGAAACAAGAAAAGGCACAAATAAACAGCCTGATTGCACATCTTAAAGACCTAGAAGAAGAACAACAAAGGAATCCTAAAGCAACCAGAAGGACAGAAATTACTAAAGTTAGGGCAGAAATAAATAACATTGAGAATAGGAAAACCATACAAAAGATCAATGAAAGTAAATGTTGGTTCTTCGAAAGAGTAAACAAAATCGACAAACCTTTAGCCAGACTCACAAAACAAAAAAGGGAGAAGACCCAAATAAATCGGATAGTAAATGAAAGAGGAGATATCACAACAGACACTGCAGAAATTCAACATATCATGCGAGGCTTCTATGAACAACTATATGCCACCAAATTAGAGAACCTGGAAGAAATGAATGATTTCCTAGATACCTACCAACTTCCAAAACTAAGTAAAGAGGAAGTGGATAATATGAACAGGCCCATCACAGCTAATGAAATTGAAACAGTTATCAAAAATCTTCCCAAAAATAAAAGTCCTGGACCAGATGGTTTTACAAATGAATTCTACAAAACTTTCAAAGAAGAACTAATACCTCTACTTTTAAAAGTCTTCCAGAAGATTGAAGACACTGGAATACTCCCTGCCAGCTTCTATGAAGCCAACATCACCCTGATACCAAAAGCAGACAGGGACACAACCAAAAAAGAAAACTACAGACCAATATCTCTGATGAACATAGATGCGAAAATATTGAACAAAATTCTAGCCAACCGGATACAGCAGTATATCAAAAAGATTGTTCATCATGACCAAGTGGGGTTTATCCCAGGCATGCAAGGTTGGTTTAATATACGTAAATCAATCAATGTGATCCACCACATCAACAAAAGCAAGACCAAAAACCACATGGTCATATCAATAGATGCAGAGAAAGCTTTTGACAAAATACAACATCCCTTTATGATCAAAACACTACAAAAAATAGGAATAGATGGAAAATTCCTGAAGATAGTGGAGTCTATATATAGCAAACCTACAGCCAACATCATACTCAATGGTGAAAAACTGGAAGCATTTCCCCTCAGATCAGGTACTAGACAGGGCTGCCCACTATCACCATTACTATTCAACATAGTGTTGGAAGTTCTTGCCATAGCAATCAGGCAGGAGCAAGGAATTAAAGGCATACAGATTGGAAGAGAAGAAGTCAAACTCTCCTTATTTGCAGATGACATGATAGTATACATGGAAAAACCTAAGGAATCCAGCAAGAAGCTTTTGGAAATCATCAGGCAATACAGTAATGTGTCAGGCTATAAAATTAACATTCAAAAGTCAGTGGCATTCCTCTATGCAAACACTAAGTTAGAAGAAATTGAAATCCAGAAATCAGTTCCTTTTTCTATAGCAACAAAAACAATAAAATATCTAGGAATAAACCTAACCAAAGAAGTGAAAGACTTGTATACTGAAAATTATGAGTCACTACTCAAAGAAATTGAAAAAGACACAAAGAAGTGGAAAGATATTCCATGCTCATGGGTTGGAAGAATTAACATCATCAAAATGAATATATTACCCAGAGCCATCTACAAATTTAATGCTATCCCCATCAAGATCCCAAGCACATTTTTTAGGAGAATAGAACAAATGCTACAAATGTTTATCTGGAACCAGAAAAGACCTAGAATTGCCAAAACAATCTTGAGAAAAAAGAACAGAACCAGAGGCATCACACTCCCAGATCTCAAACTGTATTATAGGGCCATTGTCATCAAAACTGCTTGGTACTGGAACATGAACAGACACACTGACCAGTGGAATAGGATTGAGAGCCCAGAAATGAGGCCCCACACCTATGGACATCTAATCTTTGACAAAGGGGCCCAGACTATTACATGGGGAAAGCAGAGTCTCTTCAACAAATGGTGTTGGAAACAATGGGTTGAAACATGCAGAAGAATGAAGCTGAATCACTGTATTTCACCAAATACAAAAGTAAATTCCAAGTGGATCAAGGACTTGGATGTTAGACCAGAAACTATCAGATACTTAGAGGAAAATATTGGAAGAACTTTTTTCCGCATAAATTTTAAAGACATTTTCAATGAAACGAATCCAATTACAAGGAAGACTAAGGCAAGTATAAACCTATGGGACTACATCAAATTAAAAAGCTTCTTCACAGCAAAAGAAACCACTACCCAAATCAAGAGACCCCTCACAGAATGGGAGAAGAACTTTACATGCCACATACATCAGATAAGAGTTTAATAACCAACATATATAAAGAGCTTGCCAGACTCAACAACAAGACAACAAATAACCCCATCCAAAAATGGGGGGAGGACATGGACAGAATATTCACCACAGAAGAGATCCAAAAGGCTGAGAAACACATGAAAAAATGCTCCAAGTCTCTGATTGTCAGAGAAATGCAAATCAAGACAACAATGAGATATCACTTCACTCCTGTGAGAATGTCACACATCAGAAAAGGTAACAGCAGTAAATGCTGGAGAGGATGTGGGGTCAAAGGAACCCTCCTGCACTGCTGGTGGGAATGTCAATTGGTCCAACCTCTGTGGAGAACAGTCTGGAGAACTCTCACAAGGCTAGAAATGGACCTACCCTATGACCCTGCAATTCCCCTCCTGGGGATATATCCTAAGGAACCCAACACATCCATCCAAAAAGATCTGTGTACACATATGTTCTTGGCAGCACAATTTGTAATAGCCAAAACCTGGAAGCAACCCAGGTGTCCAACAACAGATGAGTGGCTGAGCAAGTTGTGGTATATATACACAATGGAATACTACTCAGCTGTAAAAAATGGTGACTTCACCGTTTTCAGCCGATCTTGGATGGACCTTGAAAAAATCATGTTGAGTGAAATAAGTCAGAAACAGAAGGATGAATATGGGATGATCTCACTCTCAGGCCGAAGTTGAAAAACAAGATTAGAAAAGAAAACACAAGTCGAACCTGAAATGGAATTGGAGTATTACACCAAAGTAAAAGACTCTGGGGTGGGTGGGTGGGTGGGGAGAATACAGGTCCATGAAAAATGATGAATGAAATAGTGGGGGTTGTATTGCTAAATGGGAATCTGGGGAATGTTATGCATGTAAAAAAAAAAAAAAGAAGTAGAAACGCAAAGCAGAAATTGACTGAGTTTGGAGTATGGCACCAAAGTAAGAAAGCAGAAGTATACTAGAGTTTGCAGTGAGTACCTCCCTAATACTTCCTCTCCACTTTTCCAAGCTTTGGGTCCATGATTGCTCAACAATTTGTTTGGCTTTGTATGTTAACTCTCTTTTCAGTCACCAGGTTCCAGGTGTCATCAGGATGCAGGCCAGACTTCCCTGGATTGAAGACACCACCAATGTATCCTGGAGCTCAGCTTCCCCAGAGACCCATCCTACTAGGGAAAGAGAGAGGCAGACTGGGAGTATGGACCGACCAGTCAACGCCCATGTTCAGTGAGGAAGCAATTACAGAAGCCAGACCTTCTACCTTCTGCAACCCTCAATGACCCTGGGTCCATGCTCCCAGAGGGATAGAGAATGGGAAAGCTATCGGGGGAGGGGGTGGGATATGGAGATTGGGTGGTGGGAATTGTGTGGAGTTGTACCCCTCCTACCCTATGGTTTTGTTAATTAATAAAAAAAAAAAAAAAAAAAGCAACTCTGAAGAATCCTAATAAACTTTTTTTTTAGCATTCTAGACTCAGGTTACCATCTCAGAAAATATCTTTTTTAATATTTATTTATTTTCCCTTTTGTTGCCCTTGTTGTTATTATTATTGTTGTCATTGTAGTTGGATAGGACAGAGAGAAATGGAGAGAGGAGGGGAAGACAGAGACAGGCCCCTTGTGAAGCAACCCCCCTCCCTGCAGGTGGGGAGAAGGGGCTGGAACCAGGATCCTCAGGCCTGTCCTTGAGCTTTGCGCCACGTGCGCTTAACCCGCTGCGCTACCACCCCTCAGAAAATATCTTAGAACAAGGTGAAAGGTGTGCAAATAATGAGTAAATGCTTGTTCCCGCCTATTCACTCGATTACAGACATTAATCAGTTTCACAATATTCACTGTGATCTCTTCGGGTCTTCTATAATATTTACACATTTTTAAAAACTTAGATTTATTTAAAAACTTTTAAATCAGAGTGTTAGAATATTCATCTCTTAACCTTGTGGGCGTTCCTTGCTTGCCTTTATGCAGTTTTCCAGGCTGGAGGATCTCTTCCCATTGCCAGCCCTCCCTTCCTCGCCCACCCTCCGACCTCACCTCCCTCCAGTAACTATTCCTGGTTTTCCCTGGGCTGTGCGAACTCTGCTCAGCAGCCCCCAGCAACGCCGAGCAACCCACCTTCCACCTCGCTACTGAGAATTAATCAGCTTTCCACTCGATCCTAGAAATGCGCTTTAGTACTGAACAGAAATCAGCTTTTTTTCTACCTTAAACTCAAGACGGCTCAAAGGGAATGATTCTTTGTGTTTACACTTGTTTTCGCCTTGCTGCTGCAGAGGGAATTGATTGGTTCCCTCACGCGCCCGACGCTTGGGGTCCCCTCCCTCCACACCCCGCCTGGACCCCGCCCTCCGTTTGCCCGGCCATCTGCTTCCCTGTCTGTCTCGCAGTCTCTCACTCTGCAGCAACCCCCTCCCGTGCCCCAATGAACCCCCCCCCCACTCCCCGCCCCCTTCTGCTCCGCCCCTTCCCCCTCCCCCAGCCTGGGGCTCCGAATCTTCCCCGGCCGTTGCCAGGGAGACCAGCCAATACCAGGCAAATAGGCATTCGAAAAAGAAAAGGGGGAAAAGCTACACGGCAGCTTAGTAACAAAGAAGCAATAATAATAATAAAAAAAAAAACACCCCCAAATGGAAGGCTAAGGAAGGGTCTGCGAGAAAATCCGAAAACCAGCTAGCAACTATCCCAAATGAAAACCGGGTTAGGGGGCGGAGAGAGAGAGAGAGACATTCACGTTGGGGGAGGGCGATATCACCAGTCTTAAATAAGCTTTGGGGGATCGCCTGGATGGTGGTTTTGGATTAGCCCCGTTGGCTTTTCAAGTTGGAACTCCGCTAATACAAGATTCGCGTCCACAGAGGCTGCTGGGGTCTTGAACCAGGCCATTCTGCACCCTCTAGGGTGATATAACACGTTTGGCAACCTACAGTTCCACAGAAATGTCTTTCCACCAGCTCTGAAAAATAATGACTTCGTGTGTTTATGATGCATCTGAAGGAATAGTAAGAAGATGATGTTTCGCGTCATGATGTGCAACTTGGTGATTCTCAAAGCAATACTTGAACAAAGAGTTACTGGCTTGAACCAACTATCTCTCATTCAGTGTGACCTATTTCCCCACAATGAGAAGGAAATAAAACTGAGATTGCAAAAACACGAGCACCAGGAGAAATGAACGTTTCAAACCCTCGACTGCTTCTCACCTCCAGGAGCGAAAGATTATTCATTTCAGGATCACGACATGTAAACGGGGGAAATGTGGTCTGGTGTGGACAAGAGTGAAAACTTTGGAAGCAAAAAATGTGGGTGGTAGAAGAATGATTGTCTCTCACCCCCAATTACTTGAAACCAATGCCTTGTCTTACACACACACACACACACACACACACACACACACACACACCGTGTACTTGGATGGCAAAGAGTAGACTGGCAGATGGAGGTGCTCTGTCTCTCTTCTCACGGGAGCTTTTCCTCTAAACCAAGACAGATTTGGAACGTTAAGGGATTTTCTTGCTAGCTTTCAACATGCAGGCGGTTTCTCCTTAGAACTGTAGTCGTCAGTCTGGTTCAGAATTGCATCGCTGCTTTAGCTACTTCTCTGCATTCTTGGTGCACACTGGCTCGCTTGCATATTCATCTGTTCAGAGAGCCTGTCCGGTCTTTGCACGGAGCAGAAAATGATCCATATTGACGCGAATTGTATCGCAGCTATAAATATAGACTCGTATGCTGGAGGCTGTATCTCGATTCACTACAGAAGAAAATTAACTATGTCATTTCAGACAGTGACAAAAAGCAAAACCTTTCGGGTTTTTTTTTTTTTTTTTGTAAATGGCACCACACTGTAAAGTATTGTGGGAAGAAAATCATTAATTGGGAATAGTCCTAAAAGGGGATGAGGTGGGAGTCTGACGAATGCCTCAGGCTATCCAGAAATATTTTATTCCTTGCCAATGTGAGGTGGTAGGGGAGGAGAGTGTGGCTACGCCTGCTAGCCGCTTTTGCATTTTCCACATCTGGCCTACAGACCTAATTCTAACTCGCCATCTCATTTGGTGAAATTCGATATTCGTGGTTTAAATACCTTTCATTGTGGGGCGTTTTAACATTTGCAGCCGTTAAAAAAAAAAAAATCCTGCGCATTATCTCTGAACCCAGTGCGGAACACTAAGAAAGAGAACATGTTGCATACAAATGCTAACCATTGTCTTTAACACTAGCGCACACAAACACACACTCACACACACGTACGTAAGATGGGGGAGGGGAGCGAGTGGAGAGAGACAGACACTGATATAGACCGGCCAGAGTCAAAGCGAGTCAAGTTAACGCTTTTCTCCGCCCCCATCCACAAGTACCCAACCCACCCCCGCAATAATTAATTGCAAGCAAAGCAAGCCAATCCAGCATTGCATTATTATTTTCAAGCGGAGGGAGGCTAGAGGCATGTACTTTTTAATTGATTTATTTATTTGGAAAACATTAATTCTCCATCCGACGCTGATTTTCAAACCGTTTGCAAAGCGCGGCTCCATTGTTCGCCAGCCGCGCAGGCCCCGCCCCCTGCTTTGTGTGCGGCGCGCGGATTGGCCGGCGCGCGCGGGGGCCGCGTCAGCGCCCGCGAGCCCATTCATCTGTGCACTTGGGCGTTGGACCCCGCATCTTATTAGCAACCAGGGAGATTTCTCCATTTTCCTCTTGTCTACAGTGCGGCTACAAATCTGGGATTTTTTATTACTTCTTTAAAAAAAAAAAACTACACTTGGGCATCTTTGTGTGTGTGTGTGCTCGACTTTTCTGCCTTTTTTTAATTTCCCTCCAGCTGCTTTTTTTTTTTTTTAAATCTCTTCGACTAGAATTTTTTTTTACCCGGAGTGCATTTAATCGGTTCTCTTCTGTCCTCTTCGCCACCCCCACACACCCCCTCCCTCCCTCGGGTGTGTGTGGTGCTGCTGCCGCCGCCGCCGCCGCCACTGCTGCCGCCGCCGCCGCCGCCGCTGCTCGCCCCGTCGTTACACCAACCCGAGGCTCTTTGTTCCCCCTTTGGATCTGTTGAGTTTCTTTGTTGAAGAAGCCAGCATGGGTGCTCAGTTCTCCAAGACCGCTGCGAAGGGAGAAGCCGCCGCGGAGAGGCCCGGGGAGGCGGCTGTGGCCTCGTCGCCTTCCAAAGCGAATGGACAGGTAAATTCTACCTGTGGTTCTGGTTGTTTCTTTGGGTGGTTTTTATCTCGACGTTTCCACTCCCGCCTCCCCCAGCCCCCCATTCCTGGTCTGGCTTGAGGCTCATTCGGTAGAGGGAAGCGCGGCCAGATTGCATCGTGGAAGTTGAAATGGAAAGCAGTATCTCAACGAGTCCATTTCTCATAGGAGGGGTGGCTCCCCCACCCCCCTGCTACCGCCCCCCTACCACCACCACCACCACCACCACCCAAAAATAAGAGTGGCTCTTGGAAAATCCTGGCGAATTCTTGTGTGGACGGGAGGAAAGAAGTGATAATTGTTTAAAATGGCGTGTTTGGAGCTTGGCTGAACGTGACCAGCTAGGTGCAGGCTCCCCCCCTCCCTTAGCCAGGTTGCATTTGTATTTGGTGGGCACAAAGGTGTTTGGATCTGGCTCTTGGTGTCTGTTGTTTAGACTGGGTTGCCTTCGGGGTTTCGGAGCCGAGTGTGTGTGTGTGTGTGTGTGTGTGTGTGTGTGTGTATGGGGGGAGGGGGGCGCAGTGGGTGATGGCGGTGGAGAAGGGACCGGAGGGAAGAGGGAAGGGCTGTTTTTTTTTTTTTATTATTATTGTAAGCCGAGGTGGTGTGCCCTGGGTTCTAGGAAAGGTGTTGGCTGACCGGCTTGAAGCTTGGCAGAGGGGGACCCAGTACCTTCGAAAGGGGGCTTTTCTCCTGTTCCAAATCTTTATTTGTAACTGTCTCTGGGAAATTACACGCCCATCCGACTTGTTTTAAAATAGTGCCTTGAGGTGGGAAGACTCTGGGTCCTTAAAAGAATCAATCCAGATGGTCAAGAGGGCAATTCGTGTGTTTTCGGTCGTGTGTGTGTGTGTGTGTGTGTGTGTGTGTGTGTGTATGTGTGTGTGTTCGTGTTCTCGGCCACCGCAAGAGGGGGGCCTCCTGGTCACCGCCCGCACCCAGATGGGTGAGTGGCCACGGCTGGGTGGGCGCGAGAGGTCGGCCATGGGTGGCTGCTAAACAAACACTGGGCACCCACCACGCCTCTTTTCCTAGAGGCAGAGAGGCTGTGTTACTTCGCCTGCTCAAACTAATGTGGAAGGCGAGCTCTGCCAAGAGGCTTTGAACCCGTTGAAAATGCAAAATGAGGCTTCAGGGCGCGCCTGGGATGCCCTGGCGAAGGTGGGCGTGGAAGCTGACTTGGAGAGCTCAGAAACCTTGGGTTTTCCTACCCGCAGCCTGGTGGGGTTTTTTTCTTTTTAACCCAACCCGGAAGCCAGCCGGGGAGTTATACCTGAGCTTTGTTTGCCGACTCTCGGTTGCAAGATCGGGGCTCGGGGCCGCCGCGGCCGGCGGGCAGGGCCTGGCTGGGCAGGGCGGGGTGGTCCCCGCGGCCCCGCCCCTCCGCGCCCCGCTCTGCGCGGTGGAGGCGCAGCGCCTCCTGCCGGCCGGGGGCCGCGAGCGGGTTGTGACACCTCTGCGCGCGCAGCCCGGGCGCCTGTGACTGGTGCTCTGTGCTCCCTCCTGCGAGTTGTGCATGTTTTGTAGAAGCTGTGTCAGGGTTTGGGAGGGAAAGAGGGGGCTTGAGCCCCGGGCGCAGACCTGCAGCCCTGGCTGGCTCCGCGCCTGCTTCCAGACGACGTTTCGTGCATCACACGTTGACGCTGGATTTCCCCCAAACCTTTGAGACTGAGAACTAGAGCCTAGCAGTTTGCGCACCCCTTTTCTCGACACCTTTCAAATGCATTTGTTGAGTTGATCGTGGCTGCTGGGCCTTGAGACAACCCCCCAGAGGGGTTACTATCCTGCTTAACATAGCTTAGGGTTCGGGTCTGGCTTGCACCGTCCACCCGCACCCAAGCCCCGCCTCCTGCAGGCAGAGTCCGGGGGTCTTTGCAGCCAGAGGAGCCCTGGGGTGCGGGGGGGGGGGGATGCTGGCTCCTTCCGGCCGGGGGCGGGGCGAGAATGGCGGCGCCCCGGCCGCCCCGACTGACACTCCCGCTTTTTCTGCCCCGCAGGAAAACGGCCACGTGAAGGTAAACGGCGACGCTTCTCCCGCGGCCGCCGAGCCGGGCGCCAAGGAAGAGCTGCAGGCCAATGGCAGCGCCCCGGCGGCCGACAAGGAGGAGTCCGCGGCCGCCGGGAGCGGGGCGGCATCTCCCACCGCGGCCGCCGAGAAAGAGGAGCCGGCCGCGGGCGCGGAGGCCGGAGCCGGCGCGGCGGAGAAGGAGGCCCCCGCCGAGGGCGAGGCCGCCGAGCCCGGGTCGCCCACCACCGCGGAGGGGGAGGCCGCGTCGGCCGCCTCCTCCACGTCTTCCCCCAAGGCCGAGGACGGGGCCGCCCCCTCGCCCAGCAACGAGACCCCGAAAAAAAAAAAGAAGCGCTTTTCCTTCAAGAAGTCCTTCAAGCTGAGCGGCTTCTCCTTCAAGAAGAACAAGAAGGAGGCCGGAGAAGGCGCCGAGGCCGAGGGCGCCGCCGGCACCTCCAGCGAGGGCGGCAAGGACGAGGCGGCGGCGGCGGCCGACGCGGGCGCGGCCTCCGGGGAGCAGCAGGCGGCGGCGGCGGGAGAAGAAGCGGCCGCCGCGGGCGACGAGGGGGCGGCGGCGGGGGGAGACCCGCAGGAAGCTAAGCCCGAGGAGCCCGCCGCAGCGCCCGAGAAGCCGCCCGCCGGCGACGAGCCCAAGGCCGCCGAGGAGCCGTCCAAGGCCGCCGAGGAGAAGGCGGAGGAGGCCGGGGCCAGCGCGGCCGCCTGCGAGGCGCCCTCCGCCGCCGCCGGCCCCGGCGCTGGCGCGGCTCCCGAGCAGGAGGCGGTTCCCGAGCAGGAGGCCGCGGCCGCCTCCGCCTCTCCCGCCAGCTCGGCCCCCGCGCAGGAGGCGCAGCCCGAGTGCAGTCCAGAAGCCCCCTCGGCGGAGGCGGCCGAGTAAAAGGGCAAAGATTGTGTGTGCGTGTGTGTGTGTGTGTGTTTTCTTTTTTCCCCTCTTTTAATTTTTCTTTTTCTTTTTTTTGTGATAATCGACGAACTTTTCTCCCTCCCCACCCCCTTTTGTTTGTTTGTTGTTTGGTTGGTTGGTTGGAGTGGTGCCAGGTACTGGTTTTGGAGAACTTGTCTACAACCAGGGATTGATTTTTAAAGATGTCGTCTTCTTCGTCTTTTTCTTTCTTTCTTTCTTCCTTTCTTTCTTTTTTTGAGCAACAATTTTGTGTTTTTATTTTTTTTTTCCTCCTCCCTTTACCCCCACAGATTTCCCATCTCAGATCATTCTGTTAACCAACCACCATTCCAACAGGTCGAGGAGCGCTTAAAACACCTTCCTCCGCCTTGTTTCTCGTATTTTTTTAATTTTATTTTTTTTTGCATCAGTATTAATGTTTTTTGCATACTTTGCATCTTTATTAAAAAAAAATGTAAACTTTCTTTGTCAATCTATGGACATGCCCATATATGAAGGAGATGGGTGGGTCAAAAAGGGATAGCAAATGAAGTGATAGGGGCCACGATGGGGAAGTTTAAGTGGTGCATAACATTGCCAAGAAAATGTACCACTAGAAATGGTGTAAAGGCTTAATTTTTTTTTTTTAAGAAAAGAAAAAAGTTATTACGATGTATTTTGTGAGGCAGGTTTACAACACTACAAGTCTTGACTAAGAAGGAAAAGAGAAATAAGAAAAAGAAAAAAAAAAAAAACACCAATACCCAGATTTTAAAAAAAGATCATAGTCTTAGGAGTTCATTTAAACCATAGGAACTTTTCACTTATCTCATGTTAGCTGTACCAGTCAGTGATTAAGTAGAACTACAAGTTGTATAGGCTTTATTGTTTATTGCTGGTTTATGACCTTAATAAAGTATAATTATGTATTACCAGCAGGGTGTTTTTAACTGTGACTATTGTATAAAAAGAAAAGAAAAACACAAATCTTGATATCCAGAAGCACATGAAGTTTGCAACTTTCCACCCTGCCCATTTTTGTAAAACCGCAGTCATCTTGGACCTTTTAAACACAAATTTTAAACTCAACCAAGCTGTGATAAGTGGAATGGTTACTGTTTATACTGTGGTATGTTTTTGATTACAGCAGACAATGCTTTCTTTTCCAGTCGTCTTTGAGAATAAAGGAAAAAAAAAATCTTCAGATGCAATGGTTTTTGTGTAGCATCTTGTCTATCATGTTTTGTAAATACTGGAGAAGCTTTGACCAATTTGACTTAGAGATGGAATGTAACTTTGCTTACAAAAATTGCTATTAAACTCCTGCTTAAGGTGTTCTAATTTTCTGTGAGCACACTAAAAGCGAAAAATAAATGTGAATAAAATGTACAAATTTGTTGTGTTTCTTTATGTTCTGGTAATGCTGAGACATCTTAAAGTCTTAGGTTAATTTAGAGGAAGATGCATGCCATCAAGAGTAAATATTCTTGTGGTCTTTGATTTGAGACTTTCAAAGTCAAAAACAGCAGTGTCAGATTACATACAGGAAAATTTTAAGACATTCCATGTCCTACCTGCTGTCTTTATCTGTATTTAGTTTTCATGTAGAAATTGAATGATTATTTTTTGTAGTTATAATGCATGTCAGAGGAAACCATTTCATACAAAAGTAGTGTCATCTGAAGACTTAAAAGTCTTACGTGAAAATTTCAAAAGCTTAAAACTCATACGGAGTGAGGGTTTAGTTCGTCTAAACTTCAAGCGGATCGTGAAAAGTAGCCAAATGTATTTCAAAATTTTATGGTGTACTACCTGCTATTGTAATTGCCTGGCGCTTGGTTAATTTTCAAATGAATGATTAGATGATGGTTTGCTTAAATTTTAGGAAAGCAGGCTTATGCCAAGAAGTAAAGGTGATGAACGAGCGATGCATTGTCAGTTCATGGGTTTTTAGTAATTCAGTAGTTGAAAGCAGTTTTTTAATCATTTTTTAAATGAAATTAGTTTATTAGCATCCTGTTACTACAAGGACAAGATGGAATTACAATACTTATATGTTATGTTAATAATTCTTACTAGTTTGCCTACTTCGCTCTTTACCACTGTGTAATTGAATTTCCACCCCCCCACTGGATCCTAAACTTAATTTTAAGATTAATATTGTGTGTCATGATATCATTACTTCATTAAATGCAAAGAAAAACTGTTGATGTACACTTGCTCTGCAATTTTTGAGCAGTGTGCCCTACAGGGCTCATAATAAACCAGTGAACCACATTTATCACAACTTTAGGAATGCCAAATCTTAAACCCAGTAAAAAATAACAAGTTAGCCTGTGACAAATACTTGTAATTGGGATAACGAGTCATTATGTAGCCTCTCCTTACAAAACCATCCTCCTAATAAAGTCAAAGAACATTTGAAAAAGTACTTTTAGTTGGGCTTCCTTGATTATGGGGAAGGTGTGAAGGTTAAAAGTCAAATGTGGTAACCAAAGTACTGCTTTAATAAGATTTTTTTTTTCCTCTCACCACCATACCTCCCACCCCCCACCTCAAATGCCTGCTTGGCCAGGTACAGTACCTGGTTTGTGGTACTATTCAGAAAAAAAAAAAAAAATTTTTTTCTTTTAAGTGACTCCTGCTTAATCAGAAATATCCCATTATATTGCTAGGCTTGTTCCTTTAACAGCTGGGATTTATTAAAGATGCATTATTTTAATTTTAATCATTGCCTAAAACACTTTGGGTGTTATAGACGAAGTGGTGGATTTTTCCACCATGTGACTAAGTGAAATTTTACATTTATCTTTTCATCAAAGTTTTGTACATCGCATTGTTTTCTAATGGAAAAATGTTAATATGGCTTTTTGTATTACTAAGAATAGCTTTGAGATTAAGGGAAATAACTTGTACAGTTCAGTATTGTCTAATAAATCTGTACTGGCAGTATGTATAATGGCATTTGCTATGGTTATAAAATACTTCCTCTGGATTATAATAAACATTTGATCCAATTCCTACTGCTTGTAAAATAAACTTTTACGGGTTGATATAATCAAGCTTGCTAAAATATATTTTTTCTACAAAATTTTAAATGCAAATTTTAGGAAAAGGGTTTTAAATCTTAGTGTTAAGTAAACTAGTTGAAGGGATTAAAAGTTCTGCCAGACATGATACTTGGGATATGAAATGCCCATTACAGGTGAGATATACTGACGGTAAAAGTGGAATGATTGTACTTAATGATATATTCAAGGATAGGATACAACTCACTATATAAAAGTGAACACTAGTTTTTTAATTAAGGACTGGGGTAAGTGTGCTTTCACACTTGGGTTTTAGGTAGGACCATAGGACCTACAAGGAGAGGGGCTTCATTTAGCATAACTAAAGTTACCATGGAAACTTTGAAAATTGATAAAGTTGCAAGGACGTTAGCTTTTTTTGTCTCTGCTCTAATTATTGAATATATATATATACTATCGCTATATGGAAATGCCTAAAGCAGTGTACAGCAATTGTTGTGGGGTTTTTTTGTTGTTCTTTGTTTTAATGAGTTTTCTTTCTTTTAATATTTTATTTTTGAGAGAGATAGGTTTTAATGGTTTCAATCTAAATACTCCATTCCCACTGGAGATTCAAGTTTGAGTATTTAAATTACAACCAACATTGTTAATTCAAAAATGGGAAACAAATATTTCTAAAGAGGTATTAACTGTATTTTATGATCCTGAAGAAGGTGATGAATCCTGAAATGTTCTTGTCTGCATTTATCCTCTCACCTAACTGTTCAACAACTTTAGGGCAAAATAAAATAAGTAAATAAAACTTATAAGGTTTAGTAGTGGAAACAGATAAATAATTGATGTAAAAAAATCTCTCCAAATCTTGATAATCACAGTTCTAGTGTTGGGCAAAATTAGAGGACTTTGCAGTAAATGAAAAAATAAAAGTACCTTTGTAACTTGTTATTATAGTTATCCTAGGAAAAAATGAAAAGCAAGGACTACACATTTAGGATTCCAATAAATTGCAACAAATTCCAAATGAATTTTTAACTTAGCTTTGTAGCAAGTAGACAAAACTTAAATATAAGTAAATGATCCATAGGTTTGGAATGGGAGCTAAGGAGTGTATATGGTGCTAGAATTCTGCACCTAGGTTACCAGTGGGTTGAGAAAGGGGAAAGGTTTCTGAGAATTAGAAAATGCAGGTCTAAGAAGTTTCTTACATAAGCCTCAGGTCAAATGAAACACTTGTATTTGGGTAGTCACCATTCATAGAAATACCATGAAAGCTACACATGTAACTTTAAAATACAGTCACTAGTTTTAACTAAGAAGGATTGCATTAACTTGAATAGCCTATTTACAGTTTTTTATATTTATTTTCCCTTTTGTTGCCCTTGTTTTATTGTTATTATTGTTATCGATGTCGTCATTGTTGGATGGGACAGAGAGAAATGGAGAGAGGAGGGGAAGACAGAGAGGGGGAAAGACAGACACCTGCAGACCTGCTTAGCTGCTTGTGAAGCGACTGCCCTGCAGGTGGGGAGCCTGTGGCTCGAACTGGGATCCTTATGCTAGTCCTTGTGCTTTGTGCCACGTGTGCTTAACCCGCTGTGCTACCACTGACTCCCGCCTATTTACTTCTATATATGCAAAATGTTGCAGAATGTAATCAATACAAATTTTTGAGATGTTTTACTTTCTTTTCTTACTAAGTCTTTGAAAGTCAGCGTGTCACACTTAAAATTTATATAAGTTTGTACCACTTATATTTTAAAAGCTCACTAGTCCAGCACGTGACCACCCACTATATTGAAGCGTATGAATTTAAAGAATTAGTAACTAGAATGTCAGGTTATAGATTGTGAAGTAGAATTTGTGTAACTCATGAGCTTCAAAGTGTTTGCTTTCGAATCAGCATTGAAGCTCCCACCCCCTAATTTCAAACCATTTTAAGTGGGTAGAATGTCACAGAGGATGAGGTTAGATAGCATAATGGTTATGGAAAGAGACTCAGAAGAGACAGCAGAAGTGCATGACATGAGCATAGAGAGGAGGAAAAAAAAAGTGAGGACAAAAACAAAAAAAACTAGAAGATAGCCACTTGTAATTTAAGGAAACAGACCTCAAAAATACCAAACTTCTTACTGCCTTGATTTAGGACTTCAAACCTCCAGGATAAGGTAACAATGGTCCTTACCTCATGTTAAGATCCTCTGGTTGAGAACTGAGAATTTTACATGTTTGCTTTCTCTCTTTCCTCAGCCTGACATCGTATCAGATAATAACAATAAATAACAACAATAATAACAATAAAACAAGGGCAACAAAAGGGGAAATAAATATAAAAACCAGTAAATAGGCTATTTGTATCAGATGTCAGGCTCAGGCAAAACCCAATAAAGTCATGGGCCCTTTGGAATAGATCTAAAACAGACCTACTAGCTATTTCCAAAAAAGAGACCCCAAATCTTCATCTGCAGTATTCCAGCCTTTAAGTTCATGACTAACCAACAATTTATATAGCTTTATATGTTAACTTTTGTTCAGCCACCATGTTCCAGATGCTAACATGATGCTAACATGATGCCAACTGGACTTCCGTGGGCAGATGACCCCACCTCTTCCCCAGAGCCTCGCCCCACTAGGAAAAGAGAGAGGCAGGCTAGGAGTATGGATGGACCTGTCAACACCCATGTTCAGCAGGGAAGCAATTACAGAAGCCAAACCTTCCATCTTCTGCATCCCATAATAACCCTGGGTCCATACCCCCGAGGGGTTAAAGAATAGGAAAGCTATCAGGGGAGGGGATGGGATAGGAGCTCTGGTGGTGGGAACTGTACCTCTCTTATCCTATGGTCTTATCAGTGTTTCCATTTTATAAATAAATTAATTAAAATTCAAAAAATGAATTCTGGCATCATAAAAAACTGATATTTTAAGAATTAGAAAGATGGATTATATTTCTATTTTTTTATCAGTGAGCACAAACAGTAAAAACGAACACCTAAGCTATTCTGTAATGATCTAGCTTTATTTTTTCTTTGCTTTTTTTTTTTTATAAGAAATTATTTGTTTCATAGTTTTCTCAGTATGGATTCTATTGATTTTACCTCATGCTCTCTATTTAATTAATTTATTTCTTTTCTGTGCTTTTTTGTATTTTGTATAAACTACAAATATGTACAGGTTTGATTAAATTGAGAACTATAGTATGGGCCATAGTGTTGAATCAAGAAGTTTATAATATATGATTCTCTCTCTCTTCTCTTTTTGTTATTTGCAGTCATCGATCTTTGTTTGAAGCCATTAGTTAATGTAGGATTGCCAAGAGGTGTTACTCTAATTGCCATTCCTTTTTTACTTATATGTCCAGCTTCTTCTAAAAAGAGAAGCCATCACTGATGATTAGTTGTGCTTAAGTTTCTCCCTTCCTCTCTCTCTCTCTCCTTGCCTCCAGGGTTTTCGTTGAGGCTCTGTGCCAGCACTATGAATCCACTGCTCCCATCCACTGCTCCCGGTGACTATTTTTTCCTTTTATTTATTTTCTCCCATATATATATATATATATTGCCTTCAGGATTATCACTGGGGCTCTGTGCCTGCACTATGAATCCACTGTTCCTGGAGGCCATTTTTCCCATTTTGCTGCTCTTGTTGTTTTTATTGCTGTTCTTCTTGGATAGGACAGAGAGAAATCGAGAGAGCAGGGGAAGGCAGAGAGGGGAGAGAAAGATAGACGCCTGCAGACCTGCTTCACTGCTTGTGAAGTGACACCCCCCTGCAGATGGAGAACAGGGGTACGAACCAGGATCCTTACGCAGGTCCTTGCACTTAGTGTCATGTATGTTTAACCTGCTGCAATACCAGCCACTACCTCCCCCCCTATTTTTATTAGATGCTGACAGAGAGAAATTGAGAGAGGATGGGAAGATAGAGAGGAAGATAGAAACCCGCAGACCTGCTTCACTACTCTTGAAATGAACCCCCTGCAGGTAGGGAGCAGGGGCTTGAACCTGGTCCTTGCTCTTGGTAATATGTGCCCTTAACCTGGGCGCTACCACCTAGCCACCTGAAGTGTATTTTTCCTAATTAAAAAGTAGAATAAATTGTTCATTTTTTCCTCTAGTGATTTTGAGAGAACCAGTTCCCTAATACTATCTAAGTATGATTGCTGATGGCATTTATTGTTTCTATCAATATACACTCATAGCTTTAAAATAATTTGACGTAAACAACATAAATGCTGTTCAAATTTATTCATGTTAGATTGTCTCAAAGCTATAGAGTTCAGTAGATGAAATCAACTTACACGTTATAAAGATGCAACTTGAGAACACACTAAAAAATAAATTGAACTCAGTATTTACTTTATTCAGGTGAAATGGACTTATATATTAAGTGCTGGCATGCCATTTAGTTGAAGTTTCATGCCATGAAATCTTCAGCTTATACAACTTGAAAGAAATGAGAAGCAGTGAAACTTATTTTATTCACCATCTAATTACTGTCATGCAATCACATAACATCAAAATCAATCAACTTAGCACCTTATTCAATGTAGAAAGGGAGGGGGAGTCTAGAAACTTATAAGCAAGAGAAAACTCAACAACCAGCAAATCAGCACTGCTAATTTCCCTGGCAAAACACGAAAACTTTTATTGTGAACGATGGATCTGTGATACAGGCAATATTATCATTACTAATGTTTTCTGGAAACAAGGCTTTACACATGCAAGATTTCACTGCTCTGTGCCAATTTGTTTTTCTTTTTTTTAAAAAAAATATTTATTTTCCCTTTTGTTGCACTTGTTTTATTGTTATGATTATTATTGTTATTGATGTTGTCATTGTTGGATAGGACAGAGACAAATGGAGAGAGGAGGGGAAGACAGAGAGAGGGAGAGAAAGACAGACACCTGCAGACCTGCTTCACCACCTGTGAGAACCGAGGGCTTGAACCAGGAACCTTAGGCCAGTTCTTGCACTTTGCGCCACTTGCACTCAATCCGCTGCGCTACCACCTGACTTCCTTTTTCTTTTCTTTTGTTTTTTAATTCAGATAAAGAGAGAGGCAGAAACAGAAGAGGCAGTTGCAAAGTCTCCTCCACTGCCATAAGTCCGCCTTTGTAGGTGCTGGGATCCAAGCATGGTCATACACATAGCAATGCGGGCACCCTACCTGTTGATCTATCTCTCTAGTCATGAGCTGGCAGTTTTTAATAAAAGACTATACTCACTGTAGAGTACAAAGACTGCTACATATGGGTTGACAGATTTTTTTCGCCCCCTCTGGGGTTATCCACCACCCCTGGAGGCCATTTTTTTTCTTCCACTGTTGCTGTTGCTGCTGATGTTATTATTGTTGTTGCTGCTGCTGCTGCTGCTGCTGCTGCTGCTGCTGCTGCTGCTGCTGCTGCTGTTGCTGCTGTTGTTGTTGTTGGATAAGACAGAAAGAAATTGAGAGAGGAGGGGGAGACAGAAAGGGGGGTAGAAAGACACCTGCAAAGTAGGGCACCAAAGTAAAAACCCTGTGGTGAGGGTGGGATGGGACACAATCTTTAGGTGGTGGGAATGGTGTTTATGTACACACCTATTAAGTTGTAGTCACATAAATCACTATTTAATTAATATGAGAGGGGGGGAAACTGATTGTCTAACAAAGGGACTTTTCAAAGTTAACCCAATTACCAAATAATGTGATGTTAACAATAACTATCCATTGTCTTCTTGAACCCTAAGACAGCAGGAACCTCACATTTCCACTATAGAGCCTAAATTTCCCCCAGTCCTGGGACCCTAGGGTAGGGCCCACTTTCCCGTATGCTTCTCCCAATTCTTATCAAATAATATTGCATCCACTGATCGCAATCTAATCAATGCAACGACTGCCACCCCAGCCTGCTTCACTTCAGACCGTGTCAGACTTCAGGTGTGGAATGACAACCCTTCAGCTTCATCACTCAGGTGAGACCTTTCCTTTCATAGTATTCTCTAACTCCATCCCAGGTGGTTCACTTCCTAACAAAGTCCCAAAACCTAGATATAGACCAGGTTCCAGGAGAGAGAGCATATGTCCACACGTATCCATAAACCAGGGCAAATATATACCTGAAAGCAGTAGTACACTAGAGTTTGCAGTGAGTACTCCCCAACACTTTATCTCCACTATTCCATCCTCTGGGTCCATGATTCTTCAACAATTTGTTTGGCTTTGTATGTTAACACTTTTTTCAGCCCCCAGGTTCCAGATGCCATCAGGATGCCGGCCAGGCTTCTCTGGACTAAAGACCCCACCAATGTGTCCTGGAGCTCCGCTTCCCCAGAGCCCCACCCTACTAGGGAAAGAGAGAGGCAGACTGGGATATGGACTGACCAGTCAATGCCCATGTTCAGCGGGGAAGCAATTACAGAAGCCAGACCTTCTACCTTCTGCAACCCACAACGACCCTGGGTCCATGCTCCCAGAAGGATAGAGAATGGGAAAGCTAGTGGGGAGGGGACGGGATATAGAGATTGGGTGGTGGGAATTGTGTGGAGTTGTACCCCCCCATCCTTTGATTTTGTTAATGTCTCCTTTCTTAAATAAAAGAAAGAAAGAAAGACACCAGCAGACCTGCTTCATCCTTGCAAAGAGACCCCCATGCAGGAGGGGAGCCTGTGGCTCAAACCAGGATCCTTGCATGGGTCCTTGTGCCTTTCACTGTGTGTGCTACTGCCAGCCCCCAGAGTTGATAGATTTAATAAACAACTTGAAGGAATCATGATAAATGAAAGAA